>NW_027468576.1:21241461-21518961 GCF_046254945.1 Alosa pseudoharengus | reverse complement strand
CGCCACGAGGCTGCAGGACCCGAGGTAATTGCTCGAGTAACCCAGGTAAACTATTACAGATGTGGAGTAATTGCAGGGGACCAGGCTCTCAAAACAACCCAATTTAGGAGGGGTGAGTTGTGTGTGCGTGTGTGCATGTACGGGTATGTGTGTGCATGTGTGTGTGTGTGTGTGTGTGTGTGAGAGTATGTGTGTGTGAGTGTGTTTGCGCATGTGTGTGTGTGTGTGTGTGTGTGTGTGTGTGTGTGTGTGTGTGTGTTGGGGTGGGGAGGGGAGGGGGTACTAGTGTTACTAGTGTTCGCTTTTCAGTGCTGCTGAGGCTTCTGGGAAATCAGAAGGATTGAGGAGGAAAAGGGTAGATCAAAAGAGGCGTTTCAACACTTCCCTCTCTCTGTTGCTTTGTGTCTAGTTGACATGTCAAAGGGAGTGAGCTATGGGAGTCCAGCATTGGCTCTGAAGCATTACATTTTTACCTCATCTAAAGTAATTGGAGCCAATCAGCACGATTGCTGGCATTGAAAACATTCACAACCAAACCGAAAGGACTATGATTCTTGGAGTGATTTATGTTGTGCTAACAGATGTTGGCATCTCCGTCTGAGTTTAGCCAGCTTTCTCTGAAAGCTGTGATACTGGAGGGATACTGGTCTACCTGAACAACTTTCATACAAACTAGAAGAATTAGCCATAGTTAAGACCAAGTGGTAACTGCAGCTAATGTGACAAAAGAGTGAGGTTGATGCCACACTTAAGCTCTTTATGCTTGAGCTAAAAAATGCATTAACATCTGTTCGCAAGGCTACAGCCATCAAGCACCATTGAGTGAAAATTACCCCATTAGCCGAAAGTTCTGGAGGAGACTGTGAAGATCTAATTGATTCTTCCATATTTCTTCATTCTTCTAAATGCCACAGCCAGCTGGAGCAGGCCTTTCAGACAGGTTGGGTTATGATTAAAAATGAATCACATTAGAGGCCACATGTTCGAGGTGGATGCCTCGCCGTGCCAGGCTGTGCGAAGAATGGCTCTGGGCTCCAGTCTCACCTCTGTTTACAAACACAAAAACGAATGCTAATGTGTTAATGTGGTGAGTTAAAATTTGTTTCCCTTTTACTCAGCGAGCTAAGAAAGTTACAAGTGTTTGGCAGTAAAAATTAGCCCGAAGGTCTCTAAAGCCAAGCTCACATATACGCATATGCACACATACATACACATTGCAGCACCTAGCTAACTACTTTCTAAAAAATCTGATTTAATTAGGGGATAGATCAAACCGGCATGCAAGGCTCCTGAACAGCATAATGGAATATTGGATGTCACCTGGATCTTTTCATAAGTGAAAACCAAGACAGAAGCACACAGATAGTCAACAACAACGTCAACAGAAGATGAAAGGAGAGGCTGGACTCGGCCCACGTAATGCTGAGAGTACTCGCTGTAATTGTAAATAATTGGTTGCTTTGCTGAGAAGTGACACAGATGCCAAGCAATACCAGGCTACATGGTTGGATATTCAAACTAATTGGCTCTTTAAAAAGGGCGAAGGCATTTTTAAGGTCCTTAAATTGGTCTTTTCTCCTTCGGCGCAAGATTCGAGTGCCAAAACTAATTAGACCATTGCTGATTATTTAGAAACCCAAAAGCACAGTAAGGCAAAAACAGACGACAGGGTGATCTGCCAAGGGTTTCTCTTAAAGAGCCCCAGCTGAGGCAAAAAGGGGCATGAAAAAAGGAACATACACAACAACATAAAAATGATGCCTATTAGGTGGGAACCAAGGAGCTCATTGAGTCGAACGGCGGGAAGAGATGCATCGGTGTGGTGTAGTGTAGTGTGGTGGTGTTCAGGATGCAGAACGGACCACTCTGATCTAAACTGGAACACACATGCTCTCTGTCTTGTCTTTATCCACCACCTCTTTCTCTCTCTCTCCTTCTCTCTCTCACTTCCCATCTCCCCAGCAGGTCTGAGGGTGTAAAGGTGGATGTTGATCAGTGTGTGAAGTTGCTAATGAGCTCTATTTGTGCCTCACGTCTGTGGAATGAGTGTGTGTGTGAGTGTGTGAGATGCTGCATTCATGCTGACACAAGGTCTGTTCCTTCAGGGATGGAACTAGTTCTACATGGTCTTTTTTTGAACAGGCCTTCTGTCGGTCAGTCTCGGGACTATCCCATTCCATGACCTTTGCTCCTCAAGCTCCTATTGAAGGGGTGACTGAGGGTACCGGTGCTTCTGTTTCCATTTATTGTAAGGAAAGCATATTAGATCTCAGCGTGTTGAAGTTTCACAGAGGAAATTATCTGGTGTTGGACCATAAGCCCCCCCTCCTGTGCCTCAGTCTCTAATTTCTCACAGATGCTTAGCTGAGACAAAAATAATTGACAGTATTGGATGTAGTTTTTCCTCCTTTCATTCTTTCCTTCCCTCCCTCTTTCCTTTCTTTTAGTCCTCTAGCACTAAGTTTGTAAAGTTAAAATGGCAGTCACTCCAAATGCATGCTGGGAGTGGGCCCTGTGTGTCCTAGTAGCCTCATTCTCCCTGGTAGCGGAGCATATCCACACTGTTGTCAATTTATCAATGTAGTGTGCTCTAGTGGGCACAGTTTGAGGCGCCATTAGGACAGGTCGGTCCATCTATCATGGCAGCCATCACATATTCACACCTTGTCAGGAGGCAAAACTAAATGTGCCTTTTGAATACATTTGAACAGAACCCTCAAGGACAATCAGCGGGCTAGAGCCAACAGCTGAACTGCACCACAGAGGAGTATCCTCATCAGAGATGCACAGTGCTACTGCAAGAACGCTGCCCTTAGAGGCCACGCATAAAGGTGCCAGCTTGTTGCAACTAATCACACCTACATTCTTCAGTTTGTTCAGAATGCCACGTCACTGTTATTTTATTTGCAGAGTAAATGCAACAATGCAACTGCAGATTTAGAGTTGACGCAAGGTACCTTGCGTGTCAATTAGGGTCAACAGCTAAACTGCTAAGCTGCAGCGGAGCTGCACATGGCAACTCCGATGCATTATCCCATTTGTGTGTGCAGTGTCTCATCTTTTTCAATTAATGTTTAGCATAGAGTCTTTCCCCATTATTATAAGTTTCTGCCAAAGACTTATTTTACCCCCAGGCTCCTTTCCACTCGTTTCTGCTACACTGCTACACTGTGCAGCCAGGGGTACATTTTAACTGGCTTTTAATTAAAACAGAAATAAAAGGAAATTAAAAGAAGGGATGGGGGAATGGTAGAGGTGGTGCTGCTGATGGAGGGAGGCTGGCTGCACATAGAGGCAAATGAATCCCAGAACCATCAGACTGGATGAGGCTTTGCTCATTATCTTCATTGTCACCAGCAGAAGACTTCAGCAGGGCGGAAACAGAGAGACGAACAGGCGTGTGCATGCATGTGTGTGTGGGTGTGAGTGTGTGTGTGTGTGTGTGTGTATGGGTGTGTATGGAGAAGCGATTCCTCCAGATCTAAATTGATCCTCCTGGTCATGGGGGCCAGTCGCGTGGACATGAGAAACGCGTGCCCATTCGGCCGCTCCACTAATTTAGCCTAGCCTACGCAGCTAACTGTGTGCATTGGAGCACCGTGGATCTCCTCAAGCGGGGGACAGTCCTGAGTTAATGATGATTTAGGAAGCGAGTGCTCTCACTCTCTCTCTCTCTCTCTCTCTCTACACACTCATACTCTCTTTCTCTCTTTGTCACACTCACACACACACACATACACACACACACACACACGCACATGCATGCAGAAAAAACAGTGGCTTTCATTCTCCAGTACCACTGCACATGCCTTTTCTTCTCCCCACCGCCCCCTTCCCGTGTGTCTTCTCTTCCATTTGAATCTTTCAGGCTCCAAATATGGGGGAATGATTTATTCTCGTCAACTAGAATTAAGCTCAAAGACAGTTGGTGAAGGGGAATCAGGCCGTGGAATGAGACGAAAGCCTTGGCTTGGAGCAAGTCACTTTTATGAGTCTTCTCTGTGCCCTCGTCCCCTCAACCTCTTTCTCTCTCTCCCCATCTCTCTCCCTCTCTCTCTCTCTCTGAGAGCAACAGAGAGCGACACTGACAGTAGGGACGCTTTACAGCTTCTTTGCCCAAGAACATTCTCTGAGATGGAAATCTAATTATTTTTAACAAGGTCATTGCCTAACATAATTATCCAAATTGCTCTTCGAGAGATGTTTGCCATTTTTTCCTCTGGTATTGTTAGAGCACTGGTATAAATATTTTGTATGGTCAGGCCATGAATGCTGTGACATTTTTAGAGAGAGCCGAGACTGACAAATGCTCTTATTTATGTCTGCTCTTTGATAGCATCAGCCCGGGAAAGAATTACTAAGATCACAACAATCTTTATTTAACTCATTACACAGACATAAAACTTGCAGACTTGTATGTCTGTAGTGGGTCAGTTAAGTAAAAATTTCAGTAGCCCATCATATTTACAGTGAAATATTTGACCTTTCTCAAAGGCCAGCATAATTTTATTCGTTAGGAGAAATGCGGCTGCCAGCCCAAACCCAGACCGTAATGTTTTCCATGATTATGTGTGATTACCAGCCCACGGTGGCTCTGATTAAATATTGTGTTTGTGGGCTGCGAATGTTTGCGACAACAGGCTTTTTAAAATGAGCATGCATGAGGACAAACATGAAGGAACACATGAATTAGCCGGGGACATTGTGACACGCTGCCGCTTCGCCGGGCACCGCTGACACTTATCAATGTGATGTGATTGATGGGCTCAGCGTGCCTTAATTTGCAACAGGTGTGGCGGAGATTGCCATTTTCAAAGTTGTTGTTTTAGAGAAGGGAGGGGAAAAGCAATGCAGATGAAGACATAATGAATTAATGGACTTTCTCTTTCACATTTGTTTCATTTGTTTAACAGCTGCATAAACAATACTTGTTCATACTCGTACTGGCTCAGATTTCTTACTGAGATACCGCTAACCTTAATAATACCCGGTTAACAGTGTGTTTCTGGTTTGGGATCAATTCCTATCCATCACATGACAGTAAAATTATTTGGTAACACTTTACTTGACGGGTGAGTTCATAACACATTCGTAGCAGCTGTCATAAACTGCACATAAAGCATTCATGACTGTTTCATGAGACATGACTCAACATTCATACCAAACCTTTCATGAATGTGGAACACAGAACGACGACAACTTAACGACGTCAAAATAAAAGTCCTACAATCGCAAATGTAAACTAGCCTACATTCAGCTGACCCGAATTTGTGTAATCTGGATAGGCCTACCATTCATTTAATCTCTCCAGCCTTTTTAAATATTTCATGAATATCTTATGAAGTCTACATCCAATGTATATAAGTATATAAGTATATATACTCTTTTGATCCCGTGAGGGAAATTTGGTCTCTGCATTTATCCCAATCCGTGAATTAGTGAAACACACACACAGCACACAGTGTACACACAGTAAGGTGAAGCACGCACTAATCCCGGCGCAGTGAGCTGCCTGCATCAACAGCGGCGCTCGGGGAGCAGTGAGGGGTTAGGTGCCTTGCTCAAGGGCACTTTAGCCGTGCCTACTGGTCGGGGCTCGAACCGGCAACCCTCCGGTTACAGGTCCGAAGTGCTAACCAGTAGGCCACGGCTGCCCCCAAATGCCCCCGAATGTCACTTTACTATACAAGTTGTGAAGTATTCGTAATCACTGAGTTTAACACTTCGAGGTAAACTAGCCTACAGTACATTCAGCTGACCCGTATTTGTGTAACCTGGAACGGTTGGACATTCCCAGTAGCAAAAGTTGAGAAATCATCTGCAAAGGTTACATCATAAAACAAATACATTTTTATGAAACAAAAAATATTTGCTTGACCATGTTCTGTCTTTTTGGCACTGGGGTAGCCCATTGACTCAGATGTGACGTGATCAGGTAAGAGGTTTGGAACAAAAACGGCAATGCTGCTTTGCGATTGTTGGACTTTTATTTTGACAAGATGTCGTCGTTCTGTCTTCCACATTCATGAAAGGTTTGGTATGAATGTTGAGTCATGTCTCATGAAACAGTCATGAATGCTTTATGTGCAGTTTATGACAGCTGCTATGAATGTGTTATGAACTCACCAGTCAAGTAAAGTGTTACCAATTATTTTAATTAATTTATTGGTAACTTCATTGGGATTTTGATTCATTAGAAATATTTATTTGAAATAAAATAACTTTTGGTAACACTTTACTAAACAGTATCAACATAAGAGTGACATGGCACAGTCATGAACGCATGACACATAACACATGAACCCTAACCCTAATCCTAACCTCTAACCCTAATCCTAACCCTAACTCCAACCCTAACCCTAATCCGAACCCTAACTTGTTATGACAAAAACCGAATGACACTTAATGACAGAAGCGTTATGTCATAAACGTTTATTACTTTTTTTATGACACGTTCATGACAGTGTCATGTCACTCTTATGTCGATACTGTCAAGTAAAGTGTAACCGAACTTTTAAATCCAAGAAAAAGTGAGAACAGCCATGAGCCACATAAGAGCAGGCAAAGAGCCGCATGTGCCCTCAAATGCGGGCTCTGTGCTAGAACTGAAGTCGGCAAACCAGTTTCCTGTTCGTTGACATTGCTGTCAACAAGCACCTGAAGAAGAGTGCTTCAGTTGTAAGTAAGCTAGTAAGCTAGTGCACAGAGACCATAGTGCCTGCATGCCTGCATGAGATTGATTTCCCTAAAATAAATGTTGAGTTAATATATGAAATGTCGGATGATGAGGAACAGACAGTCAAGCGGGAGGAATGCATCTTCATCCAGGTGTGTCACCATCAGGGATGGATTACTGCACAGGCCTATCGGGCCCAGGTCCAGGGGCCCAAGGGGTCAGGGGGCCCTGAAGCCCAAGCCTTTGCATGGAATCACTGCCTCAATATCAACAGACCTTGTACATGTAGGCTATGAATCTGATTGAATTAAAATATTGTCCATCCCCAAAATGCACCAGAATACAGGAAATCACATCAAACAAATAAAAAAAAATTCTGGGGGAGGACCCCCAAACCCCCCCTCCCACATATGCGACAATTAGTGGGGGGCCCTTAATACATCTGGGCCCAGGGGCCCGAAAGTTCATAATCTGTCCATGGTTAGAGCAGCTGCAAAGGAGATAAAGAGTAGGCCTATCATCTCTACGTAACATGATGTTTTGACATTGCAAACGTTCTCTAAGAAGAGTGAAAAGCAGTTTGCAGTAAAGCTAACCAATGTCGTCTATCGCAGGAAAAAAATAGCGAGCAGCCTGATAACCAAATGAAATGCTCGCGGGCCAGATTAAAGTGCTTGGCGGGCCGGAGTTTGCCCACTCCTGGCGTAGACGAACTGGACTTTATTGAAAAGAGCCAGCACGAAAGCAACACCTTTAAGCAAACGTCATGAGCCGTTAACTATTTTAACACCTGGCTATCTGAAACGAAGAGAGACATTAAATTGAAAACAATCGCCAAATCCGATCTCGGTCAAAATAAGCATTTTTTAAACAATAATGGGGTGTTTTCAGATTATTTAGTTTGTGGTACAATTGTTGTATAAAAGCAATATAGCACTCGTGATCGTGGGATTGGTAATGGATATTCCCACAGCTGTTGTCGCCACTCGGCCTCCGGCCTCGTGGCTACGGCCAAACAACACCTGTGGGAATATCTTTATATATTACCAATCCCACGATCACGAGTGCTATATTGCTTTTATACAACAATTGTACCACAAACTAAATAATCTGAAAACACCCCGTTATTGTTTAAAAAAATGCTTATTTGCTTAAGAATCATGGTAGAAGTTGTGCTACCACAGTAGCATAGCATAGCATAGAAGTTATGCTACAATAGTTAGTATGACTCCATGGTAGAAGTTAAGCTAACATGTCACAGTTAATTAAATAAGAATCTTGCAGTCACAATAAACAGTGGATCTGAGACATTTTTGCACTTCCTTTGTTCAATTTTATGTAATGTATTTGAGAATGTAGCTTACACAATGCAGAAAAGAAAACCACCAAATTTACAGTCTAATGAAGGACTTTGCATTGCATTGCTAGAGACTCGTTGCAAACCACACCATACCGGAAAGACCAGAAGCTATCCACCTTCTGCTCTTGATAATGCACCCTCAAAATAGGAGTGTTGATAATGCAAATAACCAAATAATAACCGAATAACACTGTCAGTATTTAGAATATTTTAGATAATTCTTAAGCACACCTACTTGCGACATCTAGTTCTGTTCTATGTAGATTTTTTTCTGCATGTTCAAGTGAGTTGTCCAGTTAGGAAGTAGAAATTGCCTCAAGAATTAAGCCATTTAAATTTTCAGTCCAGAAAAAAACATATCTTTTATATCTTCTCATGTCACATCTGCCTTCTCTCAGCCACTGAATTCCATATTTGCATTAAGGCTTTTTCATCATTGTCTGCATTACTGAATTTATATGCTATGAATTGAAAAATGTAATTTGTGGACCCAATAAAATGATGTGGGTACTTAAGATTCTCTCTCTGCACTCCTGGTAAAACACTTTCTTAAGGTGAAAGTAATATAAATCTATATATCTATGAAGTGTCTTTCCATCATTCAGCCCCCAATCCCCGACTTTAAATGATTGTATAAATTTAACAGCTTTACACAATCTTAGCATTGTGAATATTCATCAGTTCAGTACCTGTTTAATTCATTATTCATGGGATCCCCGTGCAAGTCAATTAGAAAGCCTGCAGATTTGTGACACTGATAACAAGTGCTTATTGTTTTGGTAATTTATGGAAATATGAAAGGTAGAATAGGGGATTACAAACACAGGCAGCTTTCACCAAGCATAAAATCTGGGAAAATTCGGAGGTCACTACAAAGTTTCCCCACAAAAACACCTCTCCGGAGTCACCAGCCTTAGGGGAGTGGTCCTCTATCTTTGTATTTAAATTAGCGTAGCATAGCACTGTGTGCCTGAGATACACACAAAAGCTAAGTTTCCATAGCTGTAACGGAAAGCAGGAAAAAAAGGTGTAATGTTTAAAGCTGCCGTGTCAGTAGTACAATACCTGGGGGAGAAGCTAACTAGTTCACTGGTCATACCTTTGCATCATCTAGGTAGAACGTGATGCTTGAGACATAATCTTCTCTCAACTTTTGTTAATGTTTGCTGAGATGCTTTCCGATCTGTTTTCTCTTGCTCTCACTGCAGTTGTTACTCAGTGCTTTGTGCAGCCAAGTCTTTCTCTCCTCTGTGTGTTCTGCTGTAAAAAAGTGGATATCTGTTGAGTTCTCATTAGAACAAAACAAAGCTCTTTCCTGACTCTATAACAAAAGGATAAATATCACGTTGTCCTGCTTCCCTTTTCAACACGCTGAGTTGGGAGTTAAACCATGAAGACAGTCAGCACATTATTATGTTCACTGCAAATGAGTTGTATTTAGTCACGCTGAGAAAAGGAAAAAAAAAGTTGAAAGCACACAACTGTCATATTCATTTTAATCCAGATACATTTCATCTTCTCATTTAAATAATTTGCTCTGAAGTGAACTCGATTCAATATGAAAGTAATTACAATCTATTATATTCAAACAAGATGTTGTAAACCTTTGGTCATGCTAATCAAATCTCTTTCTTTTCCAAATTAAGATTCTAGCTCGCACTCTTTTCCTTCTTTTCATATTTGATGCTTATTATCTAATTTTCTTTTTGAGGCCTTCATTATGCTTCCTCTGAAAATGGTCAATAATTACTGCCCTGCTGCTTACAAAAGGTCCTCAGAAAGTGAAAAAAAAAAATGGAGAGAAAGAAAATCATTTTCAGTGACTGAACAACAAAAGGGGGGCAAATGAATCAGACCTCTGTTTCTCCTCTTCCTCTTTTAGTTCTCCCATTCTCTCTCTCTCTCTCCCTCTCTCCCTCACTCTCTTCCTCATAGGTGTCCTCATTTGCTATCTGATATACCTCTAAGCACCTTTTAGCCACCCTCTTTGTTGCACGTGAATCGTAGCTGCCTTAGTGAAGGTACATAATATGGACAACACGCATAAAATGGAATTCAAAAAGAAAAGGGGGCCTTCGCTTTGAACATGTTCGCCTTGAGGATACTTGCCCGAGATCCACTTTGATGTGGATCTTAACGCATGAAAGGCGAGGTCCATTTGGCCCTGGGGCCCGTTCAAATTTACACGCTTTAATCATGCAACCCCCTTTGCCTACCAGGTGCGTAGCCGAGCACTATTCGTCCTGAACCTGTTATCTCTCCTATTTTTTCGCAAACTTCCATATGAGGCCATTCCCTAACTTGGTGCGACGTTTTTCGGTCTGAAACGATTTCCTGCTTCAGAGCAGAAAGAGGGGGCAATTTCATTATCACAGGGGGTTGCGACACACCCCTCTTCTCTCTCCCCCCTCCAGACAGAGGGAAAGAGAGAAGGAGTAAGAGAGAGAGAGAGAGAGAGACAGAGAGAGAGAGAGAGAGGAACTGTGTGGAACCTTGGGGGGATATGAGGAGAAAATCCATGGCAGTTGTTCTAATGCTTTAATAAAGCATGCGATGGCAGCACCTGATTGCCGTCAGCTGGATGCAACTGAAAGGTTAATGATGGCCTTATTTTCGAGACGAGGAGGGAGAGGAAAGATGGAGAGATGGATGGAGGAAAAGACATGCTAGGAGGGATGTGTCTCTCCGGAACTGATAAGGTTTACTTTGGGGCCTGCCGCACACCTGAGAAAAGGATTTGGTTTGAGCCCTTCCCTCCTCTCCTGTCGGTGGCAGCAGGTGAAGGCCTGTGTTTGTATGATGTGAGAAACAGAGGGATTGTTTATGTCGCTCGACACAATCACTCCTACCAAATTAGGCAGATAAATCAAAGAAACAGCCAGCAGAAAAGGGGGGGGGCAACAAATAGGCAGACGGCGAGGAAGAGAAAGACAGAGAGAGAGAGAGAGAGAGAGAGAGAGAGATGTTGAAAGACAAAGGGACAGAGAGAGACGGAGGCAGAAAGGGGGGGGGTTGTCATAGTGCCAGCGGAACATGAGGACACAAAAGCATTTGGATTGTTTGATCTATTTTTCATCAAGCGACATTCTAATACACTGTTATTTACCACCGTTATGCATGGTTCTATCCACAAGGTTGTACAGCTGGCCACTCAGCTTAATTATAAATCTGAATTCAATATGATTATGTAAATACCTCCGGCACACACCAACACACACACACACACACATACACAACAGGCACGCAGAGCAATTAAAACTGCAACACTCAAAGTTCACATAGGGCCTCATTATATAAATTGCCCTGCTAATGGTAAAACAGAGGAATGAGTTTCCCCACAAATAGTTCTTCTTAAGGGATATTTACCCAGACTGTGATTACGGTGTGAGACAAACTACTGCATGCTCATTTCACAGTGGTGCGAGACGGATTGAAATAAACCTTTGTGCTATGCAGTGCCCAAGAGCACTGCCGTTGCATTCATCCACAGGATGAGTAGACTACTGATCACATCCGTGCAATTGTGCCATCCCACCACCCACTCCATCTCATTTTTTTTTTTATGTTTGCAAAAGTCTGTCTGCGTTGTACAGTTAGGTAAGATTTTTCCATTTTCACACCTCTCACAGCTATGTAATTAAACCCAAACACTCTCTCCACCTAAACATCCACCGCCGTTTGTTGCCACTATTATCGTCATTGTGGTTGTTTTTCGAGAGGATGAAAACACTCCGAATATCTATCCCCATTACCATAATAACGAGTCAGGATGGGTTTCTACGGAGTCAAGTCGGGACGGATTCTTCCAGTTATTATTATTATTACTACACATGGGTGGAGAGAAATGTGCAGACAAATGGGATATGAAGTGAATAGAAACACCAAACATATTACCACTTATCCCTCCGCCTGTCTTAACACAAAGAGACTTTCGCGACCGTGTGCTATCGCAAAGAAAACAGCTTAGCGAGGCCAGCCGTTTGTTTTTCATTCCACTGGAGAGGCTCTTTGTCTTTCCAATCGTTACCTGTCTGGAAATCAGTTGCTCCATTAAGGGCTCGGACGGTGCAAGGGAGGTGCTGTCTGGGGCTAAATTGCAATTAGCGAGCCTGCGAGCGAGCCTGGCACTAGTTAACTCGGGATATTGGAGAGCAGGGGCCTAGTAATCAGCCTTCGGTCATGTAGAACAATGCATAAAATTAAATTGACATTAATGAATAATTGTGTAATGAAAATGGAGGAGGCGAGTTAATTGCAAGTTACAGCCAGAGTGTAGTGCGCCGATAACCTTGCATCTCATGCTATTCGAAAGGCCCTATCGGCTGAGAGGGGCCTCTCTCTCTCTCTCTCTCTCTCGCTCTTTTTTTTTTCTTTCTCTCTCTCTCTCTCTCTCTCTCTTTCTGCCTCTTTCCCTCTCTCAGTGGGAAGTCATTAAAAAGCTGCAGTGAGAGGAGATAATGCCCCAGTCTGTAGTGGCAACAATCAGGCGGCAGTATCATGGGGTGGGTTGGGCCAGCCTTCTGTGCGCCACAAAGCCACTGCTCCATGCAGCCGAATGTAGTTTGAGAGAAATTAAAGGTCAGCCACGCTAAACTTCAGTGACTAGATGGTGTGTGTGTGTGTGTGTGTGTGTGTGTGTGTGTGTGTGTGTGTGTGTGTGTGTGTATGCTGGTGCTTGTGTAAGTTTGTGTGGGAGGTGGGTTAGCCTGAGGCTCCTTGTAGATGGGCATCATGTTGCTTCATCGTGTTGGTTCAAAGGTTTAACCTTTATAAATATATGTCACTGAAGGGATCATGTAGACTTCAACCTAAAGCAACTGCACAGACACACATTTTTTTATGAGGGGCTGTTGATACTTCCCACAAACGCCTACCTAGGATCCTGCCTTACCTACGGCCTTTTCACTGTACAGGCTTTTAACCATAAAACCAGGACTGAGCTACCACATTTTATAAATTTTTGACATTCTTGTTTTTTTAGGTGCGCAACACACCATCGCCCCGTATGTGCTCTTGTTTGTAACAAACATAACAGAGCAGAAAAAACATGCCTCCTTCAGTCCTATGACAGTAAACAAAGTACATGTCTGAATTGCACAAATAACTCAAGTGCGCAGGTTATTGTTTCCCTCCATCAATTTAAATTAATTGACTTTAAGTGCAATCCACTTACAGGGCACTGCCTCTTCCGCCTAAATTACAGTCAGAGGTTGTTGGGCCCTGTGCATATTTTAATTAAATTGCAAACTGTGCTACTACCTTTAATATTTCAATATATTCAAATCTTAATTTTTGAATGCTGTATTATTCATATTTATTATTCAGGCATGTTATTGGATTTGTATGGTAAAATGTATTTCTTTTCACAATGTGCAGCTGCTTTTAGGAAATTAGAAGTGAGCTGTGGCAAGCTGTGCTCACAGAGCTCTCTAACTGTAGGTCCTGAAACCAGAACAAATCCATCTTCCAAATCTGTCTGTGCAAGAGGCCAGGGGAGAGGAAAAACATTATGGTTTCATTCTGTCCCGTGCTGAGATCATGAACATTTTTTTAACCTCATGATCTTTAGATAGGAAAACTTTCTACCTCTCTCACTTTGGTGGGTTGTTTTGTTCTGGTTTCTTTGTAGCGTTTTAGTCATATGACGGTGGCCTAAACTTCTATTGAAAGACTACTAGGTGTGGCTATTAAACAATGTCATTGCATTTATACAATATAGTTGGTCCAGTTGGTGGATAGGGAAATTAACAGAAAAAAAAGAAATTAAATGCAAATAATAACACCACATATTCAGTTCAGTGTTCAATTTATTTCCATCCATATTGGGGCCCCAAATTCCTTGCTATGCAATTATTATTACAGTGGTTTCCCCCTTTAAAACACTCCGGACAAGCTAAGATAAGAGGCAGCCTCCTACATTATGTTGCTTCATTAGTGGCTCTTTCAACGACATTGTGTAACAGACCTTTGTCTGACTCGAGCTAAATGTCAGAAGTGAGGCACCCTAACAAGACAGCTACAGGCACAAATGGCTCACATCCATCAGTCTGTCTCTTTTTCAGATCAGAGCGGGCGCTTGACCGCTGCCTTCCACTGCTTTTTTGCCAAGCACACCTTCTCTAACCCCCAGGTCATGGCATCAATATCCCAGGCCTTCTGTCTGCATGTCAGAAGTCAGATGCATTGAATCATGGGTCAAAACCTTCGGTCACTGGCATGTTGGCATCTGAAGTATCAGTGGGAAAGACCTGATGTTTGCCCCCCTGTCTATCTTAAAGACTGAAACCGAGTTCCTCAGCATTAGCACGAGAGTGACCTTGTCATGGCTGTTCGGCCTCTTATTGCACCCTTTTTTGAGGTTGCAATGACCATTAGTGGGAGAGGTGGAGAACCAGCAATTACCTCCCTGCTGAAAGGTCTGCTCTGAATAGCAGGGATTTGGCACTGGTATGGGGGCACATTAACCGCGATGAATTGGCTGTGGTGGGAAGGTAATGCCCGTTTGCTCATTAGCAACAATGTAGGGTGAAACTTTGGGCCTGTTCTAGGAGTAATTAGCCAGACAAATGAGTTGTGCTCTGACCTCGGTGGACACCCTTACACAGCCGTACACAGACACACACACACACACCCTTCTGAAACTCCTGGTTTTAAAGCAACACCGGTAACACTTTACTTGACGGGTGAGTTCATAACACATTCATAGCAGCTGTCATAAACTGCACATAAAGCATTCATGACTGTTTCATGAGACATAACAACATTCATACCAGTGTTGTAGTCAAGTCACTATGCCTCGAGTCCGAGTCCAGGTTCGAGTCCCCAGTGTTCAAGTCCAAGTCATTAAAAAAAAATTCCGAGTCGAGTCCACTACTCATCCGAGTCAAGTCCGAGTCGAGTCACTATTGATCCACGTCGAGTCCGAGTCGAGTCCCTATTGATCAAGTCGAGTCCAAGTCCAGCACTAAAGTAAGCATAGCCTACATGTCGTTCCATTTTTTTTCCCATTGCAGATGAAATCCTTAAAAGCAAAACGGACAATCTTCTGTCTCCAAGCAGGGGTTCCATCACTTGTGTGAAAGTAGTATTGCCAAATTTCTTGCCAAACCCAATGTGTTGTATTTATTATATTGGACAGAATACCATACCATAGCCATACCATAGCCTATAGGCCTACTCATAATAAATGAGCAATCCACATCCCAATCACACAGGCCATTAAGTCACATTATGCTGTTACTGACTGCTGACAATTGTATAGGCAGTGTTGTAGAAGTTCATACTTCACAAGAGCTAGATGGACGTTGGAGTAGCCCTATTTTGTAAGAGGTAGTATGGATAATAAAAGGGCCTCCCCCGGGCATTTTTGAAAAATTATGGCTGTTATATAGCCCAGTGGTTCTTAACTGGTGGGTCGGGACCCAAAAGTGGGTCGCGGAGCTTGTGGTTAAAAAAAAGAAGAAATCGCCCATTTCAAATAGACTTAAATTGAGACGAAATGGTGCAGAATCCACAGTGTGCGATGTTCACAATTGCTGGAACATGAGTGAAAATGCCTCATAATAAAGTACACCTGTCAAAGACAGACCTGTCAAGTACTTTAAGGTGACATCAGGAGTTAGAGACTTCACAAATGTAATGCCAAACAACATGTTCCAAACAAATAGGCCTACAGGCACTTGGCCTTTCTTAGCATGTAGCTCACCAAATCTGTTGTCTTGAACGCTATAAAATATATATGGGTCGTGACTTCATGATCATGGGAAATTGTGGGTCCCAAAGTCAGACCAGTTAAGAACCACTGATATAGCCTACACAATTTTAGCTCAGTTTGGGAGGGACAGAAACAAAGCAGGGCCCGTCTTGGTAGCTTCTTTCTGACTCCCGTGACGTGAACACTGGCTACCTGCAACTGCATAATGTTATCACTTCACTGACACTATGGAGACATATTTCACGTCAACAATAGAGATGAAAACTAGCTTTCGGTTAACGGAGATGCAGATCATCTGCCTAATTAATTTCTTTGCGCACCAGGCCACATTCTACGTTCATTTCAGCGAGATGAGTGAAATAAATGTTTTTTTTTAAGCTGCCATCGCCATAGGCTACTATTTGCTACGATATTCACTTGTTAGAAATAGAACAAGTTGCTCTTTTTTCGTGCAGTGGATTAGGCTATCAAATCGCTCGTTTGACCAGTAACAGTAATCCACTTCATTCGTGGTTTTAAAATAGTTGTTTCTGGCCTACCCACGAGAGGTTCAGTTTGTCAGTTTCACTTGCGCAGATGACGTAGGCCTACATTGACACTCACTCTACTAGGCAATTTAATGTTATGCTTCTATATTTTATGACACCAAAATTAAGAAGTATGCTATATCTTGATCGGGAAAACTTTTAGTTTATTTTTCTTTCATCCGATAATAGCCTGCTGCAAATTAGACAGAAGCACGGCAGGGCACGCCCCAAATGAAAATGAATGAATGGAACCTCGCTTCTCGCGTCAGTCAGGAAAAACACTGTTCACGTAGTCACGATGATCAGCTATCCAGCAGCAGTGTGTGATGTTTAGCCTAGGCTGAGTGTAATCTTAGGTAACGTCATGTCATGTATGAGAACTAATATTGCCTGGCAATGCTACATTGAAATAGCGGCGGCCATGTCTCCAGGCATTTTGGTGTTAAAGTTAACGTTAGTTTGCTTTGCATGTGAACATGATGTGACTTGCGATGTATGACACAGCCGTAGCCTAACATTCCCTTGAACTAAAATTAGTATTACGAATAATTTAGATATTAAAATCATATAGCAAATTATAGCCTAATGACATACTACAATTATAGCCTTATGATATATTACAAAAAAAGTCGAGTCCTCGACGAGTCCTCGACGAGACATCGCGAGTGCGAATGCACGAGTCCGAGTCCAAGTTCGAGTCATTCAGTGCTCAAGTCCAAGTCGAGTCACGAGTCTCTAAATTTAGCTAATGACTCGGACTCGAGTTCGAGTCTCGGACTCGAGTACTACAACACTGATTCATACCAAACCTTTCATGAATATGGAAGACAGAACGACGACAACTTGTCAAAAAAAGTCCAACAATTGCAAAGCAGCATTGTCGTTTTTGTTCCAAACCTCTTACCTGATCACGTCACATCTGAGTCAATGGGCTACTCCAGTGCCAAAAAGACAGAACATGGTCAAGCAAATAATTTTTGTTTCATAAAAATGTATTTGTTTTATGATGTAGCCTAAACTTTGCATTGAAAAGATGATTTCTCATCTTTTGCTACTGGGAATGTCCAACCGTTCCAGGTTACACAAATACAGGTCAGCTGAATGTACTGTACAGTAGGCTAGTTTACCTCCCAGTGTTAAACTCAATGATTACGAATACTTCACAACTTGTATAGTAAAGTGACATTCGATGTAGACTTCATAAGATATTCTTGAAATATTTACAAAGGCTGGAGAGATTAAATTAATGGTATCCAGGTTACACAAATATGAGTCAGCTGAATGTAGGCTAGTTTACCTTTGCGATTGTTGGACTTTTATTTTGACAAGTTGTCATCGTTCTGTCTTCCACATTCATGAAAGGTTTGGTATGAATGTCGAGTCATGTCTCATGAAATAGTCATGAATGCTTTATGTGCAGTTTATGACAGCTGCTATGAATGTGTTATGAACTCACCCGTCAGGTAAAGTGTTACCGCAACACCAAAGAACTTTTCCTCTGTCGCACGCATGCTATTTGTTTATCCAGCAACGGCTTTGCAAATAACAATGTCCATAGACAAGGTAGAATATGTTGCATGATTTTATAAAAGTACGATGTATTGCGACATCATGCAAGTCAAATTTGTAGTTTCTTATGTCTCATTCCATCGAACTACAGATCCGTTACCCGATCTGGCAAACTTACATAGTGCGGTTATAGCCGATAAAGGGCCGCAAAGCGAAGTGCCGTTCACCCTGTTAGGAGTTGATGAACCACGGAAACAATTTTGGAAACATTATTTTAAGGTACAAAAAACTCTTTGGTGGTGCCTTTAAACTCAGACCCACCTTACCCCTCTCTCTCAAACACTCCTAATAAACACTTTTTTGTATCAATTCCATTGGCAAGCTGTCTAGTTACCACATCAATTATTTCACAACAGCTGTTTGGGCAGGACATTGACTTTATTTACACTTTATCTATCTGGCTGAAAGAGAGAGAAAGAAAAAAATGTAGAAAGAGGGGGAGAAATCTTGACATCCGAAGTGCAATTTCGACCCGATACCATCAGTGGCTCACTGGTTAGCAGTGAGTGTCTGATATTTGTGTGCGATAAATGCACCCTGTCCTATAGTCAGTATTGCTGCAGATAAACCAGTGTAGGAAGTAGGCTCGTTGGCTGTTGTCATTTAAAGAAAGCAAGCAGACTCTGTCCCGGGTGGCGCATATGCCGAGATAAACACCAGAGGAACCACTAACCTATTGTGTAATTCATTTGGGAGGCAGGGGGCTTAGAGCCTCCTCTCATTGGTGCAGTTTAAGTCTTAAGCTTCAGCTGTTTGGGGTTGCTCATAGCAGAGGACTGGGTCGAAAATTGGTGTGCTGCCATAAGGGAAGAAGAATGAAGTGAAGGAGAAGAGAGAGGAAGCATAGCGGGAGATGTGTGTGTCACTATTGTGACTCACGCCTGTGATACTTATAAGCAGTCATTGGATGGGTGAATTTGAAAAGAAAATGATACTGGGATTGGGAGATAAGCATGGGGAGCAGTAATATAGATGTGAATTGGACTGCGTCATAGAGGCTGTTTTTTGAAGAAGTATTTGAAGTGCAAAACGGGGGGGAAAAAAGATCTTTTTTTTGTCCACAGGTGGGACAAAAGGACACGCAGCAATCATGTGAGCGGCAGCGGCAGAAATGCCAACCCCTCTCCCTCATCAGAAACGAAAGGCTTCCATCACCTCTTTTCAAAGGGGGGGATACGACGCTTGTCCAGTCAAACTTCTTTATGATTTTCCATCATTGTCCTCTGTCTGTAGCCGAGTTATCTGACAGCTACATCAAAGGGGCCTGCAGCGATCTGTGGATCGACTGCCCGCTGGTTCTCTCGTAGTTTTTAATAGGGTCTTCACAGCAGGCGGCACAAAAGCATTTGTGTTTTCCTGCCCCTCTCTCTCTCTCTCTCTCTCTCTCTCTCTCTCTCTCCCCTTCTCATACCTCTTGGAGTCTTTGTCTTCCTGTATACATATTCTCTTCCTCTCTTCCTCTCCTCTCTCTCTCTCTCTCCCCTTCTCATACCTCTTGGAGTCTTTGTCTTCCTGTATACATATTCTCTTCCTCTCCTCTCTCTCTCTCTCTCTCTCTCTCTCTCTCTCCCTTTCTGTGACGGGGTTATGAGCTGATGTTGAGTGTACCCTTGCTCACCTGGGTTTGATGTGCGGTGCACCTCCTGTAAGCTTGAAAGCAGAGACAACAACAAATACAAACATACAAACAGATAAATCACTGGCAAAGCTGGATGCTTTTCCTCAAAGCACTACTTCTGGATTGTATAAATGTCTTCCAAATAAACAGAGAAGAGGGTCCTCCATGAATTGTGAATGCCATCAATGCATTCATACGAAGAGATGTTAGGCCATCAGAGACCTTTCAGTTGCTCATAAGTTCAGGATATTATGCAAATGTAAGTTAGTTTGGTTGTTTATATTGACACCCTTGCATCTCTTACGATTTGGATGGAATGTTATCAGGCACAGAATGTTTTTTGAAATCTATATAGTTTCTTTTCTTCCTCAATAGATCACTGTAAGCCATAAGCAGGAAGTCATGATGGCAAACCATATGACTCAGATCTTCTCAGAATTCTGTCTGAGAAAGTAAAACTTGTGGCAGGGGGCTGTTAAAAAGATGAAGCAGTTAGATTATCTTCTAAATTAAATGCAGAAAATTAAAATACTTGGTAGGAACTCATTTAACATTACAGATGTGTGTGTGTGTGTGTGTGTGTGTGTGTGTGTGTGTGTGTGTGTGTGTGTGTGTGTGTGTGTGTGTGTGTGTGTGTGTGCAGTCGGAGAGGGATTAATGTAAAAAGACAAGGCCTCGAGGTGTTCATAAGCTTGGTCGTGGAGAAAAACTTTTTGCGGAGTTTGCTGTGCATATTGACGCTTGGGGGTATGCAGGCTTACCTGTCTGAGAAGGAGCATTAGTGAATAATTTGATCGCATTTTTCATTTCACACGCTGTGCTGAACAAACAGGAATCTGTGATTAACAGTTTTAATTAGGATCCTAACGTGACGAACTCCGACAGCCTCGCAACGGCGGTGCGGGTGAATAAATCACCGGCCCCTGAGCATGTCAGCCAGCCAGTTAGCCTCCTGAGTGGAGAGGCTCGTGGCCGAAGATTGCAGGGTGGCTTGTGACGGGCCGGGATGTTTCCTGTATGGGTTTGTTCCTTCCTGCTGTGTTTCTGTTTCATCTTCCTTTCTTTCGGCATTCCTATTCTCTTTCTCATAATTTGTTTTCTGTCTCAACTCTTCTCCTTTCTCAAGTCTTTCTAGCTGTCCCCCTAACTTTTCCTCACCTGGATCTTTTTGTGTCTGTCTCTCTCCTGCTCTCTCTCTCTCTCCCTCTTTCCCTCTTTTTCTCTCTTTCTGTCAACCTGTCTCTCCCTCTCCCAGCTCTTTCCTCTCTGTCCCCCTCTTCCCTCCCTCCTGAAGTGTGTGCTGCTGCCCCATCCTGCGGTTATCTCCACAATATGCTGGACCATATGGCCAGCATTGTTGGGCCAGACTGCTCTCTCGATCCCCTCCACGTCAGGCTGTCCCTCTGCCAGGCTCAGACCACTGCTTCCCTTCCCTTTCCATGGACGCCTGCCAGCGCCTCCACCCCTGGTGTTCGGCATGAAAACATACAGTAGGAATGGCAACCTCCGAGCCCCATCAGGGCTGTCCCCAGGGGCATGCGTTGGCACAGGACACAGACATAGGATGTGTTTGTCATGACCTGACAACTGGATGGGTGTATGTGCCCTGCTCAACATCCGTACACCCTGTTTAGCATCCATCCATAGTATGCCAGAGATGCTGTAAGTCGCATCAATCATGTACAGGTATAAAGGTGCATAGAGGTATGGTTTGTAGTATACAGTACTGCAATTGTAACTTATGCTTTATTGCAGACATAATTACAGTAGCCCGTGTCTGAGCTAGCTTTGGAATTGTGTTTGTGTGCTCAAGCAACTGGGTCCCTTGGTAGACACCACCAAACTACCCCAGCTCCACCAACCTACCCCAGGAACTACCCCAGCTCCACCAAACTACCCCAGCACAGCCCACACACCCGTTGTAATTGCCCTTAATGCAAACAGATGCAAGATCACTCGGTAACACTTTATTTGAAGGGGTCTACATAAGGGTGACATGTAACCGTCATAAGAATGACATGACACATGTCATGTACATTAATGACACATTATTGATGTTTATGACTGTTGTCATAATGTGTCATTCGGTTTTTGGAATGTCAAGATGACATATTGTTTGGGTGTCATCATTATGACAACTTAACATTAGCCAAGATGACATTATTTGACAGTGTCTTTGTCATGACAACTTGACATCAGCCAAGAAAATGTAACCCGTTTACAATATTGTCATGATGACTTGACATTAGCCAAGAAAGAAATGCAAGGTGTTTGGCCTGACTTATCTTCTAGGTTTCTGAAGGGATGGGCCTGAACAATTGACTGTCATGACACATTATAATTGTGTCATGAACACTTTCCTTGGCATGATATTGTCATGACAACTTGACATAATTGTTTAATTATTACATTATCATTCACTACATACAGTACATGAAACTTCAGCACTAGCATACCACGTAACTTAGTAGCATGGCTTCAACGCATGAAATAACACTTCATATCATTAAACTCATGTTCAACTCCGATTGGTTTTTAGCTTATGCAGCAGGCTACATATATCATCAATACATTTCCACATAATGCATTAAACAACTGGGTTACAGAAAAATAGAACTTTTACGTGCTTAGCTCATTAAACACATCTATCTCGCAATGTCTGCTAGTAACATAAATGACGAACACGTGTAAAACACTCACCAGAGAAAACTCATACAAGTAAACTCCTTGTGGTAATTTCGACCCTTTGCTGTTATTCGTTCCTTAGAAGTAGGTTTGGTGGGGAAAACCCTTTTAAAGGAAAATTCCGGTATTTAGCACTTTGAGTCCCTTTTCTGGTTTGTTTTGGATGAACTAGAGTGGTGGACACCGAAATTTTGACGATTGGTCCTGTCTCGACTTTTCTGACTCGTTTTGAATCGCCTTTGACTACTCAGAGTGGCTGCCAACAGGCATACTCAAACATGTCCTAAAACAACCCTTAACGTTCGTTTTCAAAACTGTGCAACTCACCGAGTTGTTATAGTGGTGGTCGTTGATTATTAAAATCAAATATATATCGGCCGTCTTATTTGCTATTGTGGATTTTTTTTTTCCAGACACCTCACAACCGTGTATAAACTTCAGCTCAATATTTGAACCTAAAGCATACAAGTATACGATACAAGGAAGTTTTTTGTCACATGCATATAGTTACTGGAAGTAAGAAATGCAGTGAAATTATGTCTGGTGTCAGCCTATTTGTGCATTTATGGGGGGGTAAAAAGTGCAGTAGAAGAGGGGTTTAGTAGATTAAGTGGCAAGGGCTGCATAAGAAAGGTGGCGGAGGATTGGGAGGGGGAGGCACCAACAAGGAGCACCCAAGAGCATAGACGGTGGCGCAGTAATATCAACGTGCAATGAGTCTTCCAACAGAAATCAATGGGATTTTACAAAATGCCAAATAAAACACGACAGAAACTGTATTTCGCTACGCAACTTGTTTTTGAACATAAACGAACACCACTATCCACTCGGTGAGTTGCACAGTTTTGAAAACGAACGTTAAGGGTTGTTTTAGGACATGTTTGAGTACTGTATGCCTGTTGACAGCCACTCTGAGTAGTCAAATGCGATTCAAAACAAGTCAGAAAAGTCGAGACAGGACCAATCGTCAAAATTTTAGTGTCCACCACTCTAGTTCATCCAAAACAAACCAGAAAAGGGACTCAAAGTGCTAAAACCACTGCCACCTACTGGACAAATACGGTGTGCAGGGAAAACATAACTAAAAGTAATCAAGAAATTAGATATAATGTAATCCTATTAGTAGGCTATTTTCGAGTGGGTTACATCTACAATGTACGTTCAATATTGTAATGAACTGAGTCTAGCTGGTTTATGACTGTGCTCCCATGATGCTGTGCAGTGTGATGTGTTATGTTGTATGTCATGTCTGTCGTGTTTATGTTCTACAGTGAGTTGGAGTGTTTGCATGCAGCCTAGGGCAGATGTTCAGTGCTGGGGCATAAGGGCCGGGTCTGGCCCGGCATTACTGTTCGTGTGTTAAAGTGTCTTAAGCCAATAAAAAACATTCTGAGACAACATTGCAGTTTGCTACAATATGTTGAGTATATCTAATTTATAATGGTGTCATGACAGCCAATTGTTCCGGCCCACCACTTCACAAACCTAGAAGATGAGTCAGGCCAAATACAGTTATATGTCAATTTTGCATTTCTTTCTTGGCTAAGTTGTCATGACAATATTGTAAACAGTTTACATTTTCTTGGCTAATGTCAAGTTGTCATGACAGAGACACCCTCAAATAATGTCACCTTGGCTAATGTCAAGTTGTTATAATGATGACACCCAAACAATGTCAACTTGACATTACAAAAACCGAATGACACATTATGACAACAGTCATAAACATCAATAATGTGTCATTAATGTGCATGACATGTGTCTTGTCAATCTTATGACGGTTACATGTCACCCTTGTGTAGACCCCTTCAAATAAAGTGTTACCGATCACTCCTGTGTGGAGTTTCTTGTTCCTTGTTGTCAGTCAATCAACAGTGCCAGAAACCCTGGACTTGACTCAGACTTCAGGGTAAGGTAACCTAGCCTGGGTGAACCTAGACAAACCACTTTGTGTCCTATGACATTCTCCATAATACCTTGATTAATGAGGATATTTGGATTTTCACAGTTAAAGCAAGACTACACTGCAAAAAATAAAATCTAACCAATTGTTATTAATCTTATATTAAGATCAAACAATCTATTTGGGATTGTTTTTAGTATGAAGACACTTATACTATCTCGAAAGATCATTTTGACTTAATTTAGGAAGACTTTGACTTATTATAAGGAGTCTTATCAAGACAAATTTACTTAACGCACTGGCAGACAAATTTGCTTGTTTTTAGTACAAATTTGTAGCCTGAGTGCCAGCCGAACTTAGTCCCGCCCACAACATTTGAGGTCGGGAAGTTCGGTCTGGCATTGCTCCGTTGTGGAGCAACTATGCTCACCCCAGAGTTGGCGGACCAATCAAATCGGTCTTTACGATGATGGACAGGTGAGCAACAGCGCCTCGTCTATCACGTCATCTGAGCACGTTTAGGTTGATGTTTGCAACAAAAACGCTGTGGCTAGAAGGAGACAGATGGCTTCTAAGACCCCATATGGAAAATGCACATTATTTCAATGAGGTTCTATCACTGAAGACGATTATTTCTGAAAACTTTGGCGAAAGTTGAGATGTGGGAAAACTCATGGTTTCACTTTCATCAAGGGAAAACAGCGTGTTGCATTGTGACATGTTGTTCCCTCGTTCGTTTGAAATCTCTGATTGACCACCTGTTCGAGGGATTTGCGACAGCCTTTCCCAGCTGTTTATAACATGTTTGTAGCATATCAGTGTTCAACGGAATTATTTTTAAAAACAAAGGGGATCATTAGGCTATCAGTTTTTTCCTAATAGCCTACCCTACTACGTATCTCTTAGATTTCTCTAACAGGTGTTGTAAGAGATATTGACGGCACAATAACTTTTACAAAAGACCAGAAAACAATGTTAAGGCATTTGTGGAGAAGGATGGTTCATGGGTTCTTCCTACATCTCACGGTAAGCTATTTTATTGCTCTGATTGGTTAGGTCTATCCAATTGAGTGTAGAGGCATTCCCCCCTGTATCGGTTGAAACACGCCCCATGATTACCTCCCAATGGAGCAGTATCAGACTCATATTCTGACTAGAATTAAGTATGGTTACGTCAGGCTAACAAATTTGCTTAACACACTTGCAGACAGATTTGCTTGTTTTCAAGATGAGACATCTTAAAAGGAGTCAAACTCTTCTTAAATTAAGTCAAATGATTTTATGAGAAGGAGCTAGGTAAGTCTCTTCATACTGAAAACAATGTTAACTAGATTTTTTGATCTTAATATAAACATTTGGTTGGATTTTATTAAATAAGCAGTTTTTGCAGTGTACTGAGGTATTACCAACTCAGTTTAATCTGTCAGTCTGGTACCCTGACTCTTCTCACAATATACATTCTGTTTCATGTCATAATCGTAGTTACCGCCCCCCCAAATTGGAGAAGAAAACACCTATGAGGGGGAAACAAATAACTTTGATCGAATGTAACTTGAAGGGGCAGCCATGGCCTACTGGTTAGCGCCCCGACCAGTAGGCACGGCTGAAGTGCCCTTGAGCAAGGCACCTAACCTCTCACTGCTCCCCGAGCGCCGCTGTTGTTGCAGACAGCTCACTGCACCGGGATTAGTGTGTGCTTCACCTCACTTTGTGTTCACTGTGTGCTGAGTGTGTTTCACTAATTCACGGATGGGTTAAATGCAGAGACCAAATTTCCCTCATTGGATCAAAAGAGTATATATACTTACTTATACTATATAACTTAAATGGTGGTGCGTTTGCACAAGTAGAGAAAAGACCTTAACAAGATTAAATCTTTAAGCAAACATAGATAAAAGGTAGCCTACAAGAAAGGTTTGTAGAGTGAGAGTTATCTGTAGCTGCTTTCAGATATAACCTCTGGAGTATTTGCTGAGCTTTGTCAAACGGAGGTCCGACCCTTTGGGTAATTCAGATGCTAACATGCTGACATTATACGGTCATATGTGTGAACGACACCAATGCACATTAACAGAATCTCTGCGTGGTTGAACAGGTTGAATGTGGTTAAACACAAGTCATGAACAGAATCTGCATGTTCTTCCTTTCCTTCAGACTCAAGCTCATTACATAATGTCCATCAGAAATACTAGGAGCAGAGCAGTAGAACAGCCGGCAAAGTTCAGATTTCCAAATGACCGTTTATGTTGTTCAGATATACGGCCCAACCGTTTAACATCTGCAGAACCTCCGGTCTTACACGTAGGTCTGAATGCAGCTTGTGTCTCAGCGGGGTTAGACTGCCATTTCCAAGTTTAGGTAATTCCAGTTACACTAACAGAACTATCTTGAGTGGACTCATTGTAGAAGTATTTTGAATGGCCAGATTGTTTAGCTCAGTTTAGCAAGCTTCTGCCATAACACCACATACTCATACGTTGCACCTTAATTCATTCTCCCATGAATTAAATTAAATATATAAAATGCCCATATGAATATGTTTAACAAGTAATGTTAACTTCATGTTACAGTGATGATATACAGTTAGTTAGTTAGCAAGCTAATGAAGCTAATGTCAAATAACATATTCGTCCTCAAAATTGGGATATTGAGGGTGAATTAAGTTGAAGATGTATATTGGACAGTAAATGTAGTTCCTTAAAACAATTGTGTTAAAAAAGAAGCTGAACCCCATCTGAATTTAAAACAAATGTAGTGTAACTGCTAGCGATTTTCCACGTTGATTCAATGCTACACTGCTAGCAACAGCACACTGCCCCCGCCCCCCAATACACAGCACATTGTCTCATGAGGAAGCTTCTCCAACACACATATTGCACACTGCCCTCTCCCCACATACACAGCACACTATCCCATCTCCCTTGTCATCCCCCCAACACACACACCAAGACCCTTGGCAGTTGGGTTAGCCCCTTGAGCCGTGGATATGCCCAAGGTTTCTTCCTTGGTAAGGGAGTTTCTCCTTGCCCCTGTTGCTCTTGGGTGCTCCTTGTTGGTGCCCCCCCCCCCAATCGCAATCCTCCCCCACCTTTCTTATGCAGCCCTTGCCACTTAATCTACTAAACCCCTCTTCTACTGCACTTTTTACCCCCCCATAAATGCACAAATAGGCTGACACCATACTTAATTTCACTGCATTTCTTACTTCCAGTAACTATATGCATGTGACAATAAACTTCCTTGTATCCTTGTATCCTTGTATCCTTGTATGTTTTCCCCCCTTGTGAGGATGGCAAAAAGGGCGGGAACCTACATGCCGCTAGAATCTATTATGTAGGGCTATTCACCATGTGCAAGATCAGGTAATTGAATCCATGTAAAACAAATTACCAATCTTTTCACCTACAGTATCAATAGCCTACCAATTGCTTTGTTAAAACTCAAAAGTTTTCTTTTTAGCCATTCAGACATGTATTTTATGATACAAATTACATCAGATCTGATATTATCATCATTGATTTCATCATGAGAGCAAGGGGAATGTGCTCATCCTGGAAATAGCTGCTGCTGTTTTGTTATTGTCAACAGTCATATGACTGAATCATGTCTGAGCAATTATTGCACTTGTCAAATTTGTGTCCTTATGTATATTTATCCTTAATTTTGGACACAAATAAAGAAATATTTGTTGAGCCCTAATAGGCATGAGCGGGCGGCCCCAGCCTCAGAGAGACAGGAGTATTAGGGGTCCTGCAGGAGCAGCCTGCGGATGAAGAGCAGGAGAGTGGAGGGGAGAGGAGGGGGTTGGGGGGGCTGTTTTCTTTTCATTAGCGGCTTCACCTGTTTGCAGTGGTGACCGTCGGCTTGCAGATAGTTCATCAGAAAATGAAGTGCCAGCCCCCCCCCCCAAGCTTGCCATGACCTCCCCTTGACACACATAGACACACACACACACTCTTTCTCTAGCAGTGTTCCTCTGTTTCTCCCTCTCTTTAACACAGACACACACACACACATACACACACACCTTTTACACACCTCAATCTGTTACACCCATCAGACACTTCTCCTCACAGAGCAAGTGAGAAGAAATAATTGACTATTTCCGCAGTCACAAAATTAAAACGACCCCTCAAAAAAAAAGGTTATTTTAGAGGAAACTTATGAATTTTGAACTCATGATTTTATTTGACCTTGATGTGCCCCATCAGAGTGTTTTTCCTTGATAGCTAGAGAGACTTATAGCAGGAAGTCTTCTCGGAGACCCATGAGAGGCAGTAACAGAGCCGGCACACACAGCGACCAACGTCTTGTGCCTGTGACTCCAAATTGTGTGTTTCTGGACACTTTTAACATTCTCATTGGCCCAGTGCGACCGAATCCACAGCATTGAAGTGGCCAGCGTGGTTTCTTACTCAGAGTAGGAGTAAATCTGGAATTCCTCCTTTATATGTTTTTTTTCTCTCTCTCTCTCTCTCTCTCTTTTCCCAAGTACCGCTTCAGTGGCTACCAGTGTTGACAAATAGAAGAGGAAGGCCGCAATGCTCTTGATGTTGGAGTAAATACGTTTGACATTTTGAATGGCTGGAGGAGTGTAAACAAGCTCTACAAAGGCCGGAGCTTTTCAGATGCCGGTCCCGTTTGATGTCCCGGACTTAAACACACCCCCACGTTTCCCTCCGCTGATTAATTTCAGCGAGCGGAGGGAGATCTAATGACGAGCTGTTCTGATAGTTGTCATCTCCACTCAGCGTTCTCCCCTACTCCCCTCACACACCACCACCTCCCCTCCCCTACCTAGAACCATCCTTGTCAGAATCTTGCTTTAATCGTCAAAACAAGCTTGCGTCTAGCAAAAAGGCATCGTGTTATCTCTGAGTAAAAAGTCATATCTTTCCTTATCCTCCCGCTGTAGTTTGTCTGCATCTCTTTCTGTTAAAGGGACAGATGGAAAGAAATGCATGAGTGGTTCAGCCTACTGGCCAGTCTGCTGCACTGCAGTTAGGAATGGTAAAAGCTGGGCACGCGCAGTTGCGCACACAGACAGACAGACACACACACAGACACACACACACACACACACACACACAAACACACACACTAATTTTGTACAAACTAGTTTGCCATCTGGCATATGCAACACCTTGATGGAGCCTGAATATATTGGTAAATTTGCTAATTGTGTCTTGATTGATGTTGAAATTAGGGTTAATGATGTTTTGAATTTGCAAACTCTGTGGTCATTTATAAGTCTGGCTTAGTCCACCACAAGATGTGAGAGTGTAATTGTAAGTTTTTTTCACAGATACAGTGTTTTGCTTTTCTTTTGCAGATTACTAAGAAAAAGGACTTTTCTTTCACTTTTGTATGTCAGTTTTACAGCAGTTTACAAACTAGATCATTCCTGCTCCTGCCTTATGATCTCTCAAAACTTACTTTGCCCATGTTAGTGTTGGGAACAGAATGTGGCTTGCAATTGCACAGAACACAAAGTGCAGTGAGTAAATATAATGGAACTAAAATGCTTGTTTATTTCCTTCACATGTCCCCCCCATTCGTTTGTATTACAGGGAAAATAGTTGAGGAAGACATCCTCTCAATTGTCATTTTGACTCTTACATAGTCAGCATATTTAACAATCACTACAACTGAATAATTTCAAATTTCAACAAAAAAAATGTTTTGAAAAGCTTGTAGAATTAACTAGTCCTAACCATGAACACAATGGGTCTCATTGAGATGTAATGAATTGCATTGTTCTCGAACAATCATAATTGCCCAACTTCCACATCTAAATGTCTTTTGCAACCATGGAGGTAGTTTGACACACATTTTCATTGCAGCTTTCATTCCCCATAAATCATGGAATCTTTTCAGAGGGGCATATCAGCAATCAGAGGGAGAAAAGGCTGCAATCACGGCAAAAGGGGATTGGAGAACAATTGAATAATCAGCCTATAGAGTTGCGATGGATGAATGCCGACAGACTCCTGAGAACCTATGCAAAAAACGCCTATTCGGCCTTATTATTAGTGAGAAAATGAGTCTGTTAAGCTTGAGATTATCATGCTGTTTTGAATTGAATTGATTTCCACTCACAGTAAGGGGGCTTCTCTCGAGTGTGTGTGTGTGTATGTGTATGTGTGTGTGTGTGTGTGTGTGCGTGTGTGCGTGTGCGTGTGCACGCTTAGGCTGTTCTTATTGACCTCGTGGGTAAAGGCTGCTTTACCTAGAAGTGTTGGCATAGGAAGAGGTGCTTCTGTATGTTTGTGTGTGTAAGATAGTGACAGAGAAAGTCATAAGCTTTATTTCTGTTTTGGAGGCTTGGATTGCGATGAGTGCTCTTCTCAACAGGCCTAATGAGATGTTTTAATATGTGTGTCTGTATCTGTTAGAGTTTTGTGTGTGTGTGTGTGTGTGTGTGTGTGTGTGTGTGTGTGTGTGTGTGTGTGCGTGTGCCCAGCCTGTGAACAGAAAGGTCTCAATGGAAAAGGACAAAGGTCTACTTAGGGAGCAGATAAAATGTGTTGGGGGAAGAGACCATTGACGAAATTCCATCAAAAAATGGAAATTAATTTGTTGAGTGGTACTCCTAACTGCAGCCACTGAGACAAACAGTGGACTCTATGAGGCCCACAGCTTGTGGGGCCATACGAGGGTTTCTAGGCAAGAGAGATCCTCGCACGAAATCACCTCACCTCACTCGCCAGGGCCCATCTGCAGAGGCCGCCACTTCATCTGCGTCATCTGTTCGGTTGTTGGCCTTGAACAGGGTGTGGTGTGCACCGGGGAGAAATTGGTTTAGTGCTCAAGGTCAAATGAGAGTTGAGTTGTGGGAACAAACATGCAAAAACAGGTGGAAGGAGTCATGTAAAGATTGCCTTACTTAAACGTTCATTTTAGCAGCTTGGAAGAGGCTTTACAGCACTTTGCAAAGTTTTCTGGCGCCGTTTCCCTCGCGCAGCTTATTTTGACAGACTCAATGAAGTGGCATACGGCTTTAAAGTGTGCAATGATTTTGCTGATTGAAACACATCCCAGTGAGACGGAAAGGGCACTAATGCCCAGCAACCTGTATGTGAATTAAGCCGGGAGAATGCAGGATTTAAATCCTGACGATATGCATCATAAGTATTGTAATTATAGATCTTGCTCCTCTCCGCAATTATTAATTGTCCAAAGCAAGATGATTTATCGTGGTCCAAGAAAATGATTATTAATTTTCTGGATGATTATACCTGTGGGCGGCAACATGAGCACTCTGGATTGAAGTGTGGGTAAAAACAGAGGGAGGGAGAGAGAGAGGGAATGAAGAAGTGAAAAGAACGCTAGAAGATACATCCCTGAGGAAACAACAACTCATTTCTGCTTTAATCAAAGCATACTTCAAATGAGTTGATTAAGGGCAGACACACACATTCTTCAGGGAAATTTGCACTAAACATTATTTGCTTTGTTATTTATTAATGTGATCACCAGCCTCCATCGAACAAGGCGTATTTGGAGAGATAACCTGCTGTTGTTTTGCTGTTCGCTGTCCAACAGCACTTCCTCAAAAGCATTGACTCTGCTCTTGCACCTGCTTTTGTATGAGGGAAAATTGGGTCTAATAGGTTTTTGATCTCAGGTCACCTCTAACCTCAGTCAATACTCTTCTCCTGAGGATGCATGTTACCAGACTGCAAAAACACAACCTGCTTTCTCCAGATGCAGATGGTCTCACTTGTCATTAGAAAGGGTGCCAGCCAAGACGCAGACCAACCAGTCAATGAATCTTGCACACAAAAAAAAACACAGGGGCAACTCTGAGTGAGGCTTTCGTAATATAAAGAGTGCCTCTCGAAATGCACTCAAATATAAGTCAGCAAGGAAATTTATAGAGAATTGATCGAGTTCGCTCTCATCTGTTCTTTTGCACTTAGTATCCTATTCAGTGGAGCAGGGCTCCAGTGAGAGGGAGAGGGAGAGCGCACGGGGAGAGGGGATTTAGAGAGAGGCGCTCATCAGTCCAATGCATTTGTGTTTTTGTTAATCATTCCAATTTGCATCCCTCAGTGAATTATCAGCCCCAATCATTTGCAAAATTACTGCCATAAGGTAGTCTGATGCACTCAGCCAAACAAAGACGCACACAAGGGAAGATTGTGTTTTGTTTTGGTCCCCCCCCCCTCCCCCTTCCTCAAAATTAGTTTGTCTTCCAGCAAATGTTTGCATAAAGCCGCAATTTTGGATTACATATTTTGGAGGGATAAAGTTCACATTATTTGGATGATTGCTCTGTTCCCATTAACTTATTTTTCTTTTCAAAGCTCACAAAAAACACTTGAATTTCAACTTCATCTATTTTCCTGTTACCCAACCTGCAACTGTGCGTTCCTATTTTAGATCGGGCTAATATGGCTCTTGCAGTCTCAACACCCCACAGCCTTTCCATATTCCAGTATAACACCGCTGAGGGGTGCCTAAAGCTCTACAGATGACTTCCTTCAGGCCTTTTATTCTGTACTGAGCTCCAAAGCAAACCTCCATGTGCCTCTGAAGCAAACATGGGATCAGGTCCAGACCGTCTCTCCGAAGGCACTCTACCTCTTAGCAGTGTTTACTCAGAATCTCACAGGTGTGCCGAGCAGGTTATTCCAGACCTCAGCACAGGTGTGGTGAGGACAGGAAGAAAAAAAAGGAGAGTCTGAAAGAGAGAGGAAAAACAAAGAAAGTGAAAAGCAAGAAATGTAAAAAAAAATTAAATAAACACGATGGATCTTATTGGTTTTCCCCCCTCTAGATGCCTTGAGCTGTTTAAAGTTGCGGAGCAGCTTGTGAGAGGTGGAGAGAGTTTAAAGAGGGGCTTTTGTGTGAGATGCCTGCTGATATATTGACCCTTTTTGCCTTCCTTTTACCCCTCTCTCTCTCGGTAATGATAGCCCTGATGTTCCAGCACAGCTGAGGGTTGTGTAACAACACTAATAAGCCCTCGGTTTTGGCCAAATGTGCTTCACTGACGGTTCTGATGCTTTTTATAATCTCTCATTAATCAATCCACTGCCATTTGTCCTGGGGGCACCTCTCTTTTTTTAATTAAAGCTGTCATATATATCTCCAGTGTGTGTGTGTGTGTGTGTGTGTGTGTGTGTGAGAGAGAGTGTGTGTGTGTGTGAAGGAGAATGTGTTTCTTCCTGTGTGTATGTGAATGTAATGCAAAGCAAGTCTCCTCGTTGCCAAAGATGTGTATGCATGAAGCCACTTGATAGTCACTTTTGCCAATTACTTTCATCTGTGCTACCCCCTCTGGTTCAACCTTCACATGGGCTATTTGAAGCCTGGCTCTGTGAACAAAGGGTGTATTGTAGAAGCCATGTTGAATATTCTCTCTCTCTCTCTCCCTCTCTATCTATCTATCTATCTATCTATTTATCTCTATCTCACTCTCTCTCTCAATCTGTCCCAGCTTCTCTTCCTCTTTCTCTTTCTCTCTCTCTCTCTCTCTCTCACTCACTCACACACACACACACACAGTCTTATACATTTTTTTCATGAGAGAAGCATGACACAGTTAGACAGAATATGACTATCGATCACTCCTATTGATCCTTTTGTGGAGGCTTTAAAATAATAGTTTCTCTCTTATTGCTATATTAATGATCAGAGGGGAGAGAATATCTAAAGTGCTCCGGCTTCTCCTTGATTGATCACAAGAGATATCACCGTCCCCAAGACAAAGGTTCCCGGAGCTTTCATTATCTGAATTGAGTAACTTATCCGATTATGGAGGTTCACTCGATTGCGGCGCACTATCTGTCATTAATTTAAAAGGCAGGAGCAGATGAGGTTTTATAATAGGGCTTTATAAGACCTGCCATCCCAGCACCCCTCCCAGCACACACACACACACACACACACACACACACACACACATTCATGCACACTGATGAAGCTTTCGTGCTGAAATTTTTAACATGTGATGAGCAGATTGGGGTGGAAGTCACTCAGCCGACTCCTGCTGCCTGGTCTGCATGAGAGAGACACAGAGAGGAGACGACGGAGGAAGAGAACGAGAGAGACATGTGTTAAAGGAGAAACATCTAGAGAGAAATAAAGAGGGATAGACGGGCAGTAGACGAGGAAACAAAAGCTCGGATTATATAGCACGGACAAAGAGAGGAAAAGACAGCAATGAATGAAAGGATCATGATAAATGGCACGAAAGACAAAGAAAGTGATAAGACTGAGGGACTTCAAAGAGAGAGAGAGAAAGAGAGAGAGAGAGAGAGAAAGAGGGAGCTGGGTAGAGAGTCACTGTGACTCTAAGGGGGCATGTGAGCCTGCCATGTCCTCGGCCAGCCACAGAGTGAGGGCCGAGGCAGACGGATAAACGGACTTGTGGCGTCCGATGAAGACAGGTGGCAATAATCCTGATAAGAGACAGATCTGAAGGCCCTCATACAAAACCAATTCCGGCCGCTCTCCATTTTTCAAAAGCTCATCAGGCTGAGCGACGAGGGGGCTGAGGCCGCGCGGCTGCTGAATTTGTTTCGCGCTGATTGCCTTGTCAGAGTGCCTTATCCCGAGGCGAAGGGCCCCAACCCACCCTGCACTTACACACACACACACACACACACACATACACACGTCTGCAAACACACACATACTGGTACACGTATAAACACCCCCCTAAAATCAATAGCGGGGACTTTTAGAACCGTGATCAAATGGCTATTCTGGTCCCTCTGTCTTTCATGTTCCACTGGCGCCCAGCCCAAAAACCTTCATCCCACCGTACGTGTCTGTTTATGTGTGTGTGTGTGTGTGTGTGTGTGTGTGTGTGTGTGTGTGTTCTACTACACCATGCCCCTCTTGTGCCTCCCACCCGTATCTGAAGAGCCCTGTGTGCGCCCCCCTCCCCGTGTTCTGTGGTCGGCCTCCGCGCTCCTGTGGACACAGCCGGAGCTGCGCTGGACCTGGTGGGGGGGCTCGTCCGCCAGCGTGGGGGTAGATAGAGGCCTCTCTGTCCGCAGCCAAAGGCCTCCTTCTCTCTCCCCGGGTTCACGAGCCATCGGGCGGAGAGAGCCCGAGCCAAAAATGACTTTCCTCTCTGAGCTCCCTCTCCACATAAGCCACACACATGTGTACACACACACACACACACACACATATCGCCTCCCCATCAGGAATCCTACCTGTGTTTATCTACCACTAATACTACTACCGTGACTGATCCTCCACTAGTTGCTTTAGAGACAGAGGGAGTGTGTGTTCGAGGGAAGTAATAAACAAATGGAGTCCAACAAAATGCCTTTTCCTGTCAAATCTCCCCCCAAATGGTATTTGTCTGACAGTGATGTCATACATTGTGTTTGGATGCAGAGACAGACAGACAGAGAGAGAGAGAGAGAGAAAGAGAGAGTGACAGAGAGAGAGAGAGAAAGAGAGAGTGGGACACCTTAATGAAAGAGGAGACTCCAAGAGCGCCTGATGGCTCTCATCAATCAGCCGCGCGCTTTGGAAGTGTAATCTGAGGGAGGCCGGAGCCGGGATCTGAGCGCTGCTCTCCAGCATCAGCCTTTTAATCTCTATTAGTTAATGGACTCACTGGTCTGGCCACCATCCCCCCCCCCACCTCCACCACCACCTCCACCTCCACTACCTCTCAGTGCGCTGGCTGGAACTCAACCCCCGGCATGGCTACAAGCAGGTCACACTGAGAAGGGGATGAGTGGGCGAGAGAGATGGAGAGAAAGAGAGAGGTGGAAAAATGTGAACAAAGAAAGAGTGACTGGGGGTGGAAGGGTGTGTGAGGTTGGGAGCAAGAAAGGACGGTTGAAAGAGACCAAAGATGTGTGAGGAAGAGAGGGGAGACCAAGGCATAGAGAGAGAGAGAGAGATAGAGAGAGAGAAAGAATGTGAGAGAGACCAGAGTGATTCAAAAGGGCCTGACAGACAGGAGGGGATAAGACAAGAGGAAACATAAACAGAGAAGAGCAAGAAGACGAGGACTCACTCACAAAGAGACAAGGAAGAGCAAGGAAGAAAAAAACAACGCCAGACACAAGGCGCACACAAAGAGGCCTGTTTCAAGCTTTTGCGTCAGTGCCATCAGCGCCTGTTTCTCACCAGCCACTCACGGCGACAGGCAAAATAAAAACATCACGTCGAGAAAAAAAAAAAAATCAAGACCGGTGAGCACAAAGGCCGCTCTGTCTGCCGACACATTCCGCTGTGTGTCTTGGAAGGCGTTCTTGTTTGTTCACTTTCATTTGGGATCACTCCTGGGTGTGTTTTTGCTAATTTCCCAAGGAGTGTTTTCGTGTATCTGTGGTTGCTGGATTGTGTGTGTGCGTGTGTGCGTGCGTGCCTGTGTGCGTGCGGGCGTGCGTGCATGTGTGTGTGTATGTCTGTGTGTGTGTGTGTGGGTGTTTCTGTGCATGCAGTTGTGGGTTTTTGTGTGTGTGTGTTTGTGTTTGGGTGTTTCTGTGCGTGCAGTTGTGTGTTTTTTCGTGTTTGTGTGTGCCCTGGCGACATGGCTCCAGTTGACTCTCATAACAGCTCCTTCATTTGTAGGAGTGTCATCCTCATTGACAAGACTGCCAGTGTTTTGACTTTAGCCATGTAAGCTTGGATAGCATCTCTAAAGTCTTCCATTGGCACGGGAATTTTTTCCACTCTGAACACATGTCCCTAGTTGTCTTCAGCTAGTGTGGAGAAGTGTGACTGCACAACTGTGTGTGTGTGTGTGTCTGGAAGTATAGTTAAATGTGGGTGTGTTGAAGTGTCCATGATTGATTGTTTGTTTTATGCATGCATGGTCTCAAATGTTTTTCTTCATGTGTGTGTGTGTGTGTGTGTGTGTGTGTGTGTGTGTGTTTGAGAGAGAAAGTTCAGTAGTCCTGCAGTGTTAATGAAAAAGCAAGCAGCACCTCCTTTTGATTATCAGCAGTTTGACAGAGTCAACATCCATCCGATTCAGCTATTAATTAAATTGGTTAACGAACCATAGCTCATTATGAGATGCAATTGCTCAGAAGTGTCTTTTTGGCAAATATGGGAAGCAAAAACACTTCAGTGCCTTTTTAAAAGGAGAAGGGGAAATAAAGCAATCCACAACCCGACCGCACCTCAGGCACACACACACACACACACACACACACACACACACGCACACACACACGCACACACACGCATACGCACAGACGCACACACTGCTCCCCTTTCTTCTTCCCCGACCTCAATATATTTTTTCTAATAGTCATCAAATATTTGAACAATAGATCTACCACCTTTCACATTGTCCTTAATGTTAATCTCTGTCATCAAGCAACACACAAATAGCCATTTACATGAAAAGATAATGTATAGTGTATGACATTCTGTATGTCTCGTTTTTTAATAGTTATTATGTGATGTCACTTACAACACACAAAGAGTCTATCGTGGAATGTAGCTATGTTGATACTAACTATGTTAAAACAACCATGAAAGGACCCATAATGTTTAAGGGAACTTCTTTTTCTTCCAATTCTCTGAATCTGTGCACAGTGTTGCTGTCATTCGTGAGCTCATCTCTGTCTCCTCTTATCCCATGATCCACTGGGTCAGACTTGCCTGTGGTGGTCAGGAGGCTGGGGCAGGCCTGTCAGTGCGAGGGCCAGCCTTCTGATCAACTTATGCAAATGGCCTTTTCTCTGGGCAGCCTCGCCGCTCCAGCAGCGTTTATGCAAAACAAGGGCCAGGAGGAAGACTCCAAATATGCATGTTTTTACTTAGGCCTTTTCCCCCCTCTCTCTGAAGCTACTAATAATCTCCTTTCATTCCAGCACTGAAGACATTTGTGTCTTTCAGCCTCTCTCTCTCTCTCTCTCTCTCTCTCTCTCTCTCTAGCTCTCTGCCCTTTTCTCTGTCTCTCTCTCCAGCTGTAGTTTGTGAGGGGACAGAACCTTCTAGTAGATTTGATCAGTCATTAAGGGCTTGCCCTATGGGGGGAGTTCTCATGGTTGTTTCCATAAATTTCACAACCAGGAATGCCTGGAGTGACAATGTGTGTCTGACACTTCTGCAGGCTGTGTTTTTTAGGATTACGGCACCATTTTTTTCATAATACATTATTACAATCTTACAGTCACTGTCCTTCACACTCAACCTCTGAATTTGTGTAAATGTGTGTATTTCTTCTTAACTGAAATGATAACATCTGATCTACGTTGCGATCAATATTACCTCACATTTAAAGACAGCTGCAACCAGATGGTCTGTAGTCCTCTCTCCTCTTTTCCAGTTTGGAAGCAGAGTCAAAATAATTTCCTGCTCAAGCAGAGCAAACAGATGCAGAAACTGTATTTGGGTTAACTGTGCGCTCATTAATAATGATTGGAGCAGGATAAATAGTGTCCTACTTCCTGCATCTCGGATTTTTAAATAATCCCAATAGGCCACTTGCCTGCTTATTGATCGATTGGATAGGCTCCCAAAAGGTCACGTTCATAAAACATTAGGATCTGATTAACACATTGCTGTCTTAAGATTAAGTTGTAGTTATCACTATGCGTAAAGTTGTATTTGCACAGTTTCTCCAATAAAGAAAAGCAAACAAAAACAAATCCCTGAAGAAGATCTCAATTAAATGTCCTGTTATATTGAACCACTTCTTAGAAACACTACTATGAAAATCACAACAGCCAGAACAACCTCTCCATCCCGAGTATGCATATTTCCACCTTCACTATGTTTTATTTTTCTAAATAATTAAAATTCTACTCCAAGTGTGAGTCTGTGAGGGTTGGACGGCGATCTGTGGGAGCACATTCCCCCTTTTTAATTACATTCAATTAGATGTTCTAATCTGCTGTAGTTCAGAGGTATTTTGGATTTACTGCATTTAAATGGTGGACAAGCAGGCAATTAAATGCTTGAGTTATATCAAACACTTAACCACCGCTATTGTCATGACAACAAGAGAGCTAGGTCTCTCTCTCTCTCTCTCTCTCTCTCTCTGTGTGTGTGTGTTTGTGTGTGTGTGTGTTTCACAGAGAGGCAAAATAAGCTGACTCCCTCTCTACGAGCAATCTCATCCGTGGGGATTTCAGTTTAATTAGGATAAGTAGTCTGTTAGTAGGTGGGACTCAGCTTTTAACTATGAGCTATTTTATCCTTTTTAGAATGACTCTCTAGCCTGCCTTCTTGGCTTAGACGTAATTTTTGCATTTAGGTCATCGTTTTCTTCCAGAAACATATGTCCTTTCTGATATTTCAAGTTGATGCCCCAGAGTAAAGTCATGGATATGAGATTCATACAAACTTTTGAAATGTTGTGAATCACAGTTATGACACAGCCATGAGCATAAGCACACAGATGCATTCATTAAGAAATATGCACGCACGCACCCATGCACACACACACACTCACGCATGCACGCACGCACGCACACACACACACACACACACACACACACACACACACACAAATATTCCCTCCTAGATTACACACACACACACACTGACATACTCTCACATACTCTCACAAACGCATACATTTATGGGTGTACCTTTTATGTATTTGCCTCAGGCACTCAATATTCTACTAAGAGATGGTGTGTGTGTGTTGGGGGGGGGGGGGGGGTATGAGCTGGTGACCCGCAGAGAAAGGAGCCTCTTACTACACTTACCTAAACCAGTTAGGGCACGGCCACTCTATGTTCTCCATGCTGCCATGCTTTTGGACTCAGTCGATGAAACAGGCCATTATGTGATTCTCTCCATTAAACCACTTTAGTCCTTTTCAATATGGCTGATGTACATACCAGACTCTGAGCATTTTGTTTTCAGAGTGAGGGCAGGAGAGATGGAGCGGAGAGGGACAAGGAAGGGGAGGGAGGGAGAGAGAGAAAAGAAAAGACAGAAAAATCTATTAGAGGTATCTTTTCTTTGTCTCTGTGCCCTGTCTTTGGAGTCTTTTAGGGTAATCAGATTTCCTGTGCTGGATAGATTTCCTGGTGTGCATGGTCACTCCTTTGAGGGGTTTTTAACCTACACAGAGCTGCTTTGGCCCTCGATAAAGCCGTGGTTTAAACACAACCTTGATTGCTGGTTATGGCATACTAAGAGATGGGTAGGGAAGGAGGGAGGGAAGAAGAGGGGACATGCAAGGCTAATATCTTCACCTAAAAGTACCTTTTCAACTTTGTACAAAAAACGTTCTCACTCCTTCACCTCATCTTGAGTTGTACTGACGGTTGTACACTTATTTAAGACCTCACACTGCTCTCCACCTTGTATCTTTATCTTGACATGTGCATTTCGCTTCCTCCTTACCTGTCCGCTGATCAAAAAGAAGTAATGAAAAAATTGGAGCCCCTATTGTATGAAAGCACATTAGCTCTCTGAAAAGCTTTTACCTTGGGAGTTATGGCCATTATCTAGAAGGATTGAGGCAGAATAAGAGAAAGGACAGGCAGAGGAAGTTTCTGTAACAAAACAATTTCACCCCTCCCTCGTAACTTTTCAGGTAGAAAACTAACAGTCCAAATAACACGCAGCCATTAACCTCCAGCCATTTATAATTGTTCCATATTAGACCTCTCTGGAGGGAGAGATAGCCATTGTATGCTCTCCACATGGAGGACGAGGAGGCATTGTGACCTGAAATTAAAAGCTGCCCTACCATACTAATGGGTTTATCAAATGACAGAATCTTTGAAAAGAGCTCGTCAGAGACAACAAAAGCAAAGTCGAGGCCGGCTATAATCTCAACGGCAATCAGGCCTGCTGTTCTATCATGTCGGAAGTGAAGAGAAAAACAGGTGTCCGGTTACCACCAACCCATACCTAATTGGCCCGATTCCCACCACTACACATGGGCAGGGGATCATGCTGGTCATATATAACGTTCTGTTCATTTGTACACATGCGTGCAGTACAAACCAATGATGCACGGGCTGATCCAAAATAAACGGATGCTAGCGGTGACCCATGGTCACCCACGGTTATATGTCAAACACATTTTATTTTATTTTTTGTGGGCGTCAGTAAAAATAAAATGTAAACATATTAGTCAAATATCACCTAAAGGCAATATTACTAAAGTAATATGCCCTTGCTACTTTCTAAACGTGACAAGATGCTGCGTGCGCTCCTAGCCAAAGCTGGGGCATGTTCAAAAGCAAAACGTTTTGCTCCGTTTTGCTACAATTTCCAGCAGTGCGCAACGATGTGCAACAGGCTTTTGAGATAGTTTTATCTTGTTTGCTGTGTGTGTCGGTGGTGTTATCCTATCAGCATCGACATGTGTACAAAACCCACCGTATTAAAAAGACAGTGAGCACAGCATACCTAAAGTCATTTACAGATGAAAGACAAGAATGAGAAGTTGAAAAGAAAATTAAATTAACATTGACTTTATCAGGCTCGGAATAAGAAAGGAAACAATGGCCTTTTCAGAGCATTTGTGCGAACAACAGATTCTTCAACTCTCTTCGCATTGAATCATACACCACTGTTCGCATTGAATCATACACTTTGTAATGTTTTGTCCATCTTGAACTTTTGCTGCATTTGTTTAACTAAAGGATGTCGTGAATGCTTCAGATTGGCATAGCTGACAGAAAGGGCAATTCTGTCTGTTAAATATAGATAGATAGATAGAGAGATAGATACTTTATTGATCCCCAGGGGAAATTCAAGTATATATGTATATAAGCTGCAGTCTACAAATTACTATGCAAAAAATGGATCAGATTACGGGTCAGGCATAATTTCCTCTTTAATAATATTCGCAGTTCGAGTCGGGTCAGGTTGAAATATAGGATCGGTTGAGTTTGGGTCGCCTGTAAATGGACCTGCACATCACTGATACACACACAAGCTCACATTTGCACACAACACTCACACTCACACAAGCACATGCTCAGTCAATCACAAAGCAATCACTTTGGCCCCTTGTGCTTATATGATCCATTGTTCTCAAAGATCACTCCGTAAGCTGAACCTAAAGCAAATCCACTCATAAGTCATAAGCAGAACCATAACTCAACCTGCAAGCCAAAGCAACTTAGAATGTCCTTTTTATCAACATTCAATAAACAGTACGTTTATTACAGGAAGTGGGCCAACATACATACAGAATAACCTCTACCTCAACAACACATCTAACAAAATGGAGGTGGTCAGTGGTCATGACCAAAAGCAAATGCTTCTATCTATCTATCACTAGGCCCTTTTAAGGATGTTGATGCCATTGAACTCTGACCCTCAAGTCTCTGAAGAGTGACCACTGAGTATCTCATTACACATTGATAAGCATCGTACTCCATCTGTGTGTGTACGCTGCACTTTGGCTTGAGTAGAAACTGGGATCGATGTCCTGTTTTCCTTGAGTAATTGACCAGAAATATGCCTTATGGCTTATGACATTTTGGGAAATTATTTGGAAAGGTCGGATGTGGAATAAATCAAATAGCTCATCGGTGTTGGTCTTGAGTAGCCTGCTGTGACATTGCAACAATAAAATAGTACATAAGACTACTGAGGCAGCCCATTTTGGGAAGAGGCATGGAGATTCAACAAGGGTAGAAAGACAAAGGGAGGGAAGAAAGGAGAAAATAAAAAAAGAGGATATAATGAAAAAAGAGCAGACAGAGAAATGAGTGATAGAAAAACAGGAGAACGTCTGGAGGCCAGGAGAGGGAAAGACTAAGAAATTATTTAACAGAAAGATTGAACAAGAGACTCAAGAAGAGAATGGAGTAGAAATAATCTGCATTGGCCCTTGAGCAAAAGCCTCCCCAACCAGGACTAAGGAGTGTTCTAGAGGGACCTGCATCTGCCCCCTGATCCCCAGTTCACTCTCTCAACTACAGCACAACACAACAACTCAACTGTCATCGTGAAGTATCCTTTTATTTGGACGTGTGGCATGGATAATGGTTATATGCATTAATGATTCAAATTTGAATGGGAAAGGCACTAAGAAAGTCTCGTAGTTGGTAAAACAGAGTGCTTGCACAAGGCTGTTGTGACCTACAGTGATGTCTCAGCTTGAGAGGGAAATGGATACGACTGAAGCGAGAGGAGAAAGGGACCATTCAGAAAATATCCGTTTATTTCTCAGACAGGCCAGACGGTAGAACACAGCCACTTTCCCTTATCTATCCACTTTAGGAACTTGGCTCTATTTACATTTGCTCGCGAGCTTTGATGTGTGCTTGTGGGGACTCTCTAAAGGGCCTGTGTTGGGTCTGTGCAGTGGTGCCTCTCCTTGAAGGACTTTCCCCTGGACCACATCTAAGGCATGTCTAATGTATGACCGCAACAGTGATAGCCTCACGCTCGCCTCCTGCTGCCAAGGCTCCATTATCAGGTCCAGGGGCCTGTGGAGTTTGAAACTCCCAGTAAGGAGACATCAACTCGTATTCTCTCCTCGCCACCCCCTCCTGTAGGATTAATTAGGCTCTGTCTGGAGCGAAAGGAGGAGGTGACCGTTAAGGGCTCTGCTCGCGAGGATGAGTCCTATCAGCTTGTGGGGTAGCGCACTGACATGGGCCTCGCTCCCTTTCCACTTCCTCCCTAAGACCACTACACACACACACACACACACACACACTCTCTCACACACACACACACACACACACACACACACACACACACACTCTCACACACACACATACACACACACACAGACACACACAGACACACAAACACACACAGACACACACACACACACACACACACACACACATACCCCTAAACCCTAACCTAACACCACCATTCTCATCTCCTCCTTCCTCTCTCTCAAACCCAGACAGAAACAGCTGACTAATGAAGATGGATGCATCTCCTTATCAGGCAGCCACTTACTGGGGCTTGATGTAACCTTAAACATGGCGGATGGCTCAATGGCACTCACCACCGAGCGTGTAATTAATGGATGGAGTGGACCTCTGAAGGGAGTGCGGCGCCCGCGCATTTGCAGATGAATTTCGGACACTAATTAAACGCTGTTCAAATATCAGACGCAGCAGTGGTTCGGATGTCCGCTGAGTGGTGTTCACTTCGTTTTCTTCTTCGTTTTTTCCCTGTCCTAGTCTCAGGTTATTTAGCCAAGAACATACAAACACACACACACACACACACACACACACACACACACATGCAGGACACACACACACACAAACAAACAAACATTATACTTACAGGCCAATATACTGCAAAAAGGAGAGGCCTTCAGAGCCTCTCAGAAGGCATTCTTAAAGACTGAAAGTTAGGCCATCCTTAAAAATATTTTTGTTTGCCGTAACCCGACCAACCCTGTCAACCCAAATATTATTTTTTTTCCCCTTTTAGTCCGACCGACTTGCCAGTTGTAAACTTGCGTTAATACCGACCGATTGTTTTTTTTACTCTAAACAACCAATACAAATGCAATAAAATAATATTTCAAGAGTGAAAGATCAAAAATCACCGCACACTGATCACTGTTAACTTGGTACAGAGCGAACCTGATGAAGCGCTAGGCGAAACGCGTTGTTCGTTCTAAAATAAATATTAAGTTAACAGTGATCAGTGTGCGGTGATTTTTGATCTTTCACTCTTGGATTATACTTACCGGCCTCACCTGCACCTGTTCAACTGAAGGTTTGTGCACAGGGACAGCTATGGACTTTGAAAATAATATTTCTTTTAGTAGGCCTAAGTATTGTGAATATAAATTGACTACATGGCTCACTTAAATAAAACCCTGTGGCGTCATCACTACACCATTGGTTTTACACATGTCACACTATGGCCTACGCTTCGTTTCATTCACACAAACTGATAACGCTTTTACTTGGCACGAGGTTCTGGAAGAACTGTACCCAGATCTTTTCCCATCCCCCCCCCCCCCACCAGAATGAGGTTTGCAATGGTGCGCCTGAAGGCATGGGTTGAAGACCCAGTCAGTTACGTCACGATATGCACATTTGTGTAAATTCATTCCTACGTAATCACCATGACCAAAATTGTACTTTTTTTTTACTTTGAATCTTGAAAAAAAAATATTGACCTACCTACCGACCCATTTTTTATTTTTTTTTTGGCTGTTACTGCAAACAAGAATATTTTTAAGGATGGCCTTAGCAAGCCCAATAAATGAGGATTTGTAAAGTCAGTTTGGTCTCTTACTGCTTTCAATTTAAAACTGATTCAACCCTCTGATCTCTCTGGTGTCCTTGCACTCAGCAGAAAGTGACATTTGAGAGGATTTCTTGAGAAACAACTGTCTGTGAGTTCTTATCCTCTGAATTGAGAGCTTGTTTAAACTTGGCTGTTTACGGAAAAGCTTAGTGTGCAGTCCCATCTACAGCCATCCCTCTACATACACAGCAAATATACTGAATGTTTACTTTGAGATGTGCATACAGTGACACTGAAAGTATGAAAAGCTCAAGCCATAACTCATCCAGTACATCAGTAACATACCCTCAGGGACAAGTTGCTTTATGTCATGGCCATCTGTGGAATATGTTTGAATAGTAGTGTGTTCCAAGCCTTGGGCTATGTGCCTCCTTTTCAAAATTATATACTGAGGTAATTTAGTCCGCTGTTTTGCGAGGTAAAGGGCACAGGGAAGGTTGTCTTTTTCTTCTATGCCGCAATATTTTGTAATTTCAACTAACTGGTTCCACTCTGTTAAATGGATTCAATATGCCCCAAAAGTGTCCTCAGATATTGTTTTAACTAAGTTATAGTTGAATGTCTACTACAGCTGGTGTTGTTAGCTTAGCATAGAATAGACCTTAATAACTGCTTGAGGGTTCACCTAGTGACTAAACTGCCTCTGTGGTGTGTATGTCCGTGTGTGTGTGTGTGTGTGTGTGTGTGTGTGTGTGTGTGTGTGTGTGTGTGTGTGTGTGTGTGTGTGTGTCTATGTGTGTGTAATGGAGTATAGGGTTGTGCCTGCAGGCCTGGGAGAGACAGTGATATGACAGGTGCAAAAGCACACGCCTCCGTCACAGGAGCTGTTTACTGTTGTTTACTTTTACAAAAGGGGGAGCCATTGTTTGTTTTTATTTTCTGCTGGCCCCTCGGCCTGACCCTCAGGGCCCTGTGCTGTGATGATAACAATCATTGTTAAACCCAAAGTGGTGTGTTATTCACTATACAGTATCTCTATGACACACACACCCCCCCCCCCCGCCCCCCCATCAACACACACATTCATTGTCATATGATGAAAATTTCCAAATTTAGCTTCTAATGTATAATGGCAGCAAAAGTTTTAATTCCCTATGGGTACGTTCAGACTTAGCGTCTTTTTCTGAGAAAATAAGTTATGCAGACCGCTTTTCCAGTTTGGAAAAAATTCTGCCAGCGCTCTTGTTCCTAAAAGCTGCCGGAATTTTTTTTTTGCGATAGGAGAAGTGACTAACGTTACGTGTGGAACATATCGCGGAAGAAAAAATTGGAGTTGGCTATTGCTTTTGGTATGTTATGGTAAAGTTGTGAAGTCATGTCAAACAATTCCCTATGCTCAGACACTAAAACGAATCTCTCGACCGGTGTTCTGTCACCTCCATTTTTTACTTGTTGTCATGGGAAACCACAGGTCTCGGTAATCCGCTTGTCATTGGTCAGCTGTAAAAAAGACAGCATGATGTATGGCATTTTTCCGCTAGAAGTTGAATATTTCTCAACTTCTGAGCTGCAGAAAAAGACGGTTGTGGTCGCGTTTTAAAAGAAGCCGACGACTTTTTTGAAAACACGGTCTACTCCATAGGATTATAATGTAAAACGGACGCCGGCAGCTGCGAAAAAGACGCTTAGTCTGAACGTACCCTTAATGTGCGCATTTAGGTGTAGAGGTGAACCTGTATCCTGAGCTAAAGTGTTAGCGCTATTACAATGCCTCTCAGCTGAACTCCATACCTCATTGCCCTCATGTTGTTCGACTCCATCTCTAAGCCAGGGCTTGTGTGTGTGTCTTTTCTCTTTTGCAGTACCAGCTGCAGAGGCGGGCCGTGTGGAGAGCCGTGGCGCTGCAGTGGAAGACCTGGCCCATCCTGCTCTCGGCCGCAGCGCTGTTCGTCCTGGTGCCCTACCTCGTCTACCGCCTGCTGACCACGTTCCCGAACACCACTCACCACACGGTCTTCAGGGTGGCATCCGTCTGCTTCGGCTTGCTCTCCATCATCCTCCTGATCAAGTGAGTAGCCACAGCTGCTGCTGCCGGCGCTGCGTCGGCCATTTTGGCTCCTCTGATAAGATGCCTGACATTTAGTACACCCTGCCTTCAGACATTGTCCCCCATCATCCCCTGTTTCCACCCAGCCCAGTTCTGCCATTCAGCCTGTTGGGTTGGGAAACAAAAGGGTGAGAATGGCTTAAAAAAATAGAAAAGAGGACTGAGGCACAAAAATTAATTTGGGAATTGACTCAGAGGTCACCAAGAGGTGTGCACATCTACAGCGCTGTAATTGCAAGCAATGACAATACAGCATATGACAATCTCTCCTCCACACACACACACACACACACAGACACACGCACACTCACACACACTCACACACACACACACACACACACACACACACACACACACACACACACACACACACACACACACACATACCCACACGCATGCACACACACACAAACCCCTCCAGCTTGGTACTGTCCTGTGGCAATATGCCGTACGCAGATGAGGATTTTTTTTTTCTACTTGCCATAGGGTGCACAATAGAATGCAAAGAAACGCACCTGCCACTTGTGATAACGGAATCAGGGATAGAAAGTGTGGATTCCATGGTGTGTGTGTGTGAGAGTGTGTGAGTGTGTCAAAGCAAAGAATATGACTCACTACCTGGTCTGTCTCTTGAGGTTGAATTAAGCTCGTAGACTACACATTTAAATTCCAGTCCCATTCTCACCTATTTTCTCCACACCTAATTTTTCAGTGTAGTCCTTATTCTAACTCTTCCAAAGTGAAATAAAAGAACTAGTGTAAGCCGGTACCCATTGGGAGAAGTAAAGCAACCAAAAAAAACTAATTTCAACTCAGACCCCACACGTGTGATGGCTTCTCTTTATGTTTATCTGTGAAATCAGGTATTTATTTTGCCCAGATTTCAAAAAGCGTTCAATGCGCCTCTCTTAAATCACACCGTGATGAAATTTTTCAGAAATCTGATATGTGCAATGACTTTTTTCCCCCCTTTAATACAATCTTTCCAGCTCACAGAGCCAGCGCGTCGTAATCTCTCAGATTGTTTCGTTTTGGCCCTGAAATATAAAACGACTGGGAGAGAGGTTTTTTTTGCGCAATATTGACATAACCAATCAGGGGTAAAATTAAAAGCTGTATTGATCTCTGCCTTTCTCATTTTCCCTCCCTTTTGGCCCCTGTGAAGTATCGCAATTCAATTTTCAAGCTTAACAAATTTAAATACATTTTCCAATTGATGATTTGGTGTATTTAATTGGATGTTCGCTGGCAGATGGAGATGTCATCTGTGCGAGAAATCCCACCGACGGGCTGAGAAGTAATAAGAAATGAGAAACACCTCACCATTGCCATTAAACAACCAGTGTGTTCAAATAAGCCCTTTTATGTAATGCCATGCCTGTTATGTCTTTCAGGGGCTTTTTTGTCTTGATTATTTTCGGCAAAATCTCCACTATATTCTGCCAGCATCCTGTAATGATCTAATTAGTGGAATCTGGCTAAATCTGCGTCCCTGGAGTTAATATTAATCAGGAAGTTTGCCATGCAAGTTTTCTCTCTCTCTCTCTCTTCTCTCTCTCTCTCTCTCTCTCTCTCTCTTGCTGTCTCCCTCCATAGTCATATCTCACTAGTTATCTTCCATATGGCATTCTACAGAAGTTTATGTAGATGTATTCCACGGCTTGGCTTGTCATTCATCTAATGACAGACGCTGGCTTGAGGAGATTACAGAGCATATTAATGAAATTGTTTTGGTCATATTGCGCATATGCCTGTTTTTCTCCAAATTGCACAATCTGTGTAGTGACCACAGGGGTCAGCCTGAGGGTCAAAGGTTATGAGCTGAGATTCGATAGAATAGGCAGCAGTGGCGAGTCCCAGTGGAGAACAGCCCTGTGTTCTCTTAACCTGGTGAACAGCCCTGAGGATCACCCAGACATTGGAGGACATGTGTGTGTGTGTGTTAGATGTATGACTGTGCTCTGGTTCTGAGAAAAAGAAAAGAAAAAGTGAAGATCTGCACACTGGAGAGCTCCCATTTAAGTATTTTTTATTGGTAACGTTTCAAGCCCTTACGGCCCTTCCTCAGACTTCCTGTGCTCTGGTTCTGATCATACAACGATACTGAATGATGGGGCCGTGCCGGTACAGTTATTTGACAGGGGGTTCAGACTGCCTAGGTACCTGTATCACAACAGTGTATGAGTCACCACTATAAAATCAGCTTCATTCATTGTACTGATATGCGAAATGCAGTCATTTAATTCTTTTAATTATGTGCACTTTCCAAAACGTTTCTCATCTCACAAGAAGGACGATTTAGATTAATCATTATTCAAAACAAGGTGCATGCCATCCCAAGTTTGTTTTCTGCTCTTGAGGGCTGCACAAGTAGGGTGCTTAACCAACTCCCAAATTAAAATATGGTTTTCCTCATTTGCTCATTCAAACCTAATGCTCCCATTGTGTGGTGACAATGTGTGTGTGTGTGTGTGTGTGTGTATGTGTGTGTTTGTGTGTGTGTGTGTGTGTGTGTGTGTGTGTGTGTGTGTGTGTGTGTGTGTGTGTGTGTGCGCCCGTGTGTGTGTGTGTGTGTGCATGTGTGTATGCGCGCGTGCATGCTTTAAAAGTGCAGTAATCTGCTAATGACTTCAGCCTGACTCAAAATAAAACACTCCACCACTTCCTCTCCCTTTCTCTGCAGTCCTTCCTACTTGATTTTATTTGAGTCATTTTCATTTTTAATATGACTAATTGGAATAATGCCGGAGGTATTTTAAATCATTAGTAAATGAACAGCCTGCCTTTATTAGTGGCCCACTTGTAAATAATGTATTGAATTCTTGGCATAAACATGATCAGCTCTCTGCTGTATTCATTATGGGGTAGAAAAGTATTGCTTGATTTCCCCTCACTGAAGTCATTTTAACAAATCCAATGTGAAAGATGATATTTGTGGAAGCGGTGATACAAATATATATTCACCCGGGGCTTCTTTCCATGCTAACAAGGGAAATTAAAAATGGCGACATGTACTGTAATTCAGCGTGTCTCTTCTTCTTCCACTCTGTTTATTTTTTCTGCTTTGTTAAAAAAAAAAAAATCAAAACAGGCTGTTTTTGATTAAAGTCCATGCTCATTAAATGTCCATTTTTCTTACCTCCCGCCTTTCTTCTAAATCCATCTATTTCACTCTCCATCTCTCTTTCCCTCTATCCCTCTCTCATTCTTTCCCTCTTGCTCTCATTCTTTCCCTCTTCTCACAGGGATTGTGTCACATAGATTGGTAATTAATAATATGGTTGCACCCGTAATGTGCCATTAAGCTGTTGTTTCAGCCCTAATCCATGATAGCAATGAGCTGTAACTTTACAGCAGGAAATTGGTTTATATTTAAACAACAAGTTAAATTGCTCTGGAAGAGCTCCGTCATCTGTGCCCCCCTCCTCTCCCCTGCTTGGCCCTGGGTGCACAACTTGGGGTTTTGACCAGGAAACAAAAGGGCTATAAAAAATATGTAAGCACCTTGAGGGGAAGTAGGAAGGGTTGAAGGGAATGGGCACAGCTGGTGGAATGGCCACACTCAACTGGAGTGTTTGAGGTACACACAAGATTTATTCGGGCTCCATGGCTGCTGAAATGTGTTGAAGATATGTACACTGAACGCACCAATAGCTTAAAGAGTGCTCTGTAGTGTTACATTGCATTACATTACTTTACATTGCATTACATTACATTACATTTAGCTGATGCTTTTTAACCAATGCGACAAAAAGGGAAACAATCAAGTTACAGTGTGACAAGGACAACTTAGTGCAGCAATAAGTATTCCATAGAGTCAAGTGTCCGTTCTAGTCAGGTGGTAAGTGCTAGAGTTAGCGTTGGTAGCTATTGTAGTTGTGCCATTGCTCCTTGAGTTTCCATTTGATTAACAATACATTCTAAATACCTTTTATCCACTGTAACTTACTCCACTTCCAAAATGTCTAATGGCTGTTTATTTGGAATTGGAAAAGGGATTTAGTTTTTCGTGAGAATTATGAGAAGATGTGAGAATTGTGAGACGTTCCCAGTATTCCCAACCTCCATGTTCGCTAAAGGAGAGTCATCCTGAAAAGTCCCTGTCCATGTCAGCGACAGACTGCAGAGCTGTTAGGTTATTACCAGACTGTGCTGATTCATCGTTTACACCCACCACATGGACAGACCCTTCATTGTAGATGATTCACAGCGAATAGACAGTGTAAGAAATAAAAGTTAGAGGGAGGAAGAGAGAGAGAGCAGAGGGGGAAAGGGGGGAGATGGCTTATGCTGTGATGCAGCAGTTATTATCATGTAATCATTACCACACTTGTTACAGAGGCCACAATATTATCCAGCTGAAAGCAGCTTTACACACACACACACACACACACACACACACACACACACACACACACACACACAGACACAAACACACACACACACACACACACACACACACACACACACACACACACACACACACACACACACACACACACACACACATGTACACACTCACAAACACAGGCAGCAGAGCTGAAAGAGGCTAAGGGTGTGATGACATTGGATTATTCATTGTCTGTGGCACAAACTTAATTGACAGCAGAAACGGCAACGCTGGCGACATCTCTGCATGGACGCAGGACAGAGCAGAGAGTGTAAGCCCGAGAGCGAAAGAGGGGAGCTGAAATAGAATGGCTGCACTCTTCCACTCAATGGCTTTCCCACAACCCTCCATCTTCACATAAGACGTGGGCCTTTTTAAATGCAAAGTCCTCACAAAACCATACACTGCAAATCTCAGACATGAGTCAGTGTTTATAGCAGGAGTGACAAAAATAGACAGCAAGAAGGACAAAAAATCTCAGAACAGATGTCTGCGAAAAGGCTTAATTGTTGTTCAGTGCCGCTATTGTAAATGTGTTAAATTATAAGCCACAGCCTGTTCTCTAGTTCATATCTGTGTATTCATGTTGTTGTTTTCATTTGTGTATAACATATGTTCAGGTCCATATTCTGTATGTAGGCTATACGTTTGTGTGCCTCTATGTATATATGTATGTACGTACATATGGATGTATGTATGTATTCATGCTGGCATGTGTTAAACACATGGACAGTCGTGTGTGTGTGTGTGTGTGTGTGTGTGTGTGTGTGTGTGTGTGTGCGTGTGTGTCTCTGCCTGCCCTAAGCCGAGTGCATCCGCCTGAGTGCTGTTTGATACATTACACCCCAGGCACAGTCTATGCAAATCAGGCCCAGACAATTGCAGCGTGTTTGCATAACATATTCCTCCTCTTATTGATTGCAGGGGAGTTATCTATCCAGTGGAGCCCCCAAAAAAGCCCTGATATCTCTTTCTCTCTCAAGCACCTCTCGAATCACATGAATCATACGGAGAGCATGAGATATTATTACCTCTATCTTGGTGAAATATGACTGTTTGTTCCAGAGGTTCAGCACTGCTGGCTTTAAGGCCTGGGAGTCCCCCCCACCCACATCCCCCAGCCCATCACCACTCACCCCCCCCCCCCCCCCCAAATCCATTCCACCTGTTCCTGGTCACGGGGAATTTCAATGGAAACGAGGCCTAACCTTCAACGCATCATAGCACCCAGTGGATAACCATCAGTGCAGCCAGCTTAGCTTTCCACAAGGGAAAAAGAGGGCACTTGGGAGAGCTTCTTTGGAGAGAGCTGGGTAGTCACACACAGCATTTTTGCTCAAACAGATGAGCTGAAAATGTGTGAAGTTAATCATATTCTTTTGGCTACATTGCTGTAATGGAGGACAGCGATAATAGCAGGTTACATTACTGACGCTCCGGTGATTTGGCCGTCCAATTACACTGACCACGCAGGCTTCCAGCGGCCAATCAGGCAGTGAAGTGATGCCTTTGTCACCTGTCAAACATGCTGGGTATTTAATAGAGATGTCCGCTTGAATGTTTCCATTGACAATGATAGGTCGGGTTTTCCCCTCCACACAAAGCAATTTGTCTGTGGTCTTGCCCCAGCTCATTTCGTTCAGTTCAGTGTGTGTGTGTGTCTGTGTGTGTGTGTGTGTGTGTGTGTTTGTGTGGTGCCTGTGGTGGCACAGGAATGGATTTGCCCCCTGGTGCCCCTGTGCAGCCCGGGGTGTGCCAGCCTCCTGCTGCCCGCTGTCAGGGTGCGTCTTAGTCAGCCACCGACCCTCAGGGAGGAGGCCCCTTGGTGGGAGAAGGGTGGTCTCTGGGCCTGCCTGACATCCTAACCTTTTGCAAAAAAATGCTCGGAGACAAGCGTTTAGAAAAACAAAAGCCCACCAGCCTCCCTACACGCCCCACGCAACCTGACCTTTCGCTGCCGGTGCTATTGTGGCGGCTCCGTCGTCAGGGAGACAAATAAATAAATAAAGTGAAAACAGGAGAATGGATTCATTTATTTATTTGGAAGTGCTACTAATTGGGGTTAGTGTGGTACAGAGCTTGTGATTTTACACCCTCATACCGTTCGTTCTCGGCATGAGAGTGGGGACCGGCCTGTAGAGTGATAAAGAGTGAAAAAGAGATATGTAAAATAAATAAAGAATTCTACTTCTATCAAACCAAGTGTCAAACACTATTTGTTTACATTACTGTCAGAGATTTTAACCAAGGCATACTGCTGTATGTATATTGTGTATTGTACATCGATAGCATAATATGGTCCAAGAGATGAAGATAAATGCAAAAGGAACATAAAACAAACACTGTCAAATAAATGGCATCTGCCCTACGCTGCAAAGTGGTCTCTTATGTAATGGAACTATAGGAATTCTATGTAATCAGTATAGGACACTGAAAGCTGAAACAGCTTTGTTTTCTTTCAGATAAAAATTGATACATCTTGAGCACAATGTTAAGAGTGATTTGAAGATAAAGTGTTTTTAATCAAGCCGTCTTAGCAGGTTATCTCTTCCTAAGCATCACGGACAGGTCAAGTGACTGGTTCATTATGTCAAGAATTCCCAGGCACAGTTCAGCCTTTGATAACCCTCATTTGCATCGTCTCTCTATCTTTGAGAGACGATGGCTTATCTGCTTAAACCCCTTTTCTTCTATTGTTTTTAGCCCCAGCATCATCTCCACTGTAAAGGCAAACAACCAGAGAATGATGGCTGAACAGGACTGTTTGAAGCTTTTGTCACAGGCCAAGGTCCTGGTTTGCTCTGCCCTGGGGTGCGGGGTCAGCGAGAGATTGGGGGGGGTGTCAGGGTTGTTCCAGTTCATCCCTGCCGCCTTTAGTCCTGCTGCACCACACCTTCTGGCACAGTGACAGCAGACAGCCACGGGGCCGACACACTGTCCTCGTTTCTGTCAAGGGAGGCCTGAGCCCCGGCGCGTCTGCTCTCCGTCCGCAGCACACGCCGCTCTTTGACAGCACTGTGATTGGAGAGAACGCCAGGCTTTGATGTCTGATTTAGGGATTTTTCAGAGGAACGGATCTGACTGTAAAGCAAACTGATTTGCTTTTGTGCACTGCGCAAGCCAGAGATGTTATGGCTGCAGGGCAAACTGCTGGTTTGCAATAAAACGGGTGGCCCAGGCCCAATTTGCATTAGCCTCAGGTGTGATACAGGTAAAGAGTGTGTGATCTCTTATCAGAATGCAAATCACCTCTTAAGTGGTAGGCACCACAGGACACAAGTGTTGATTATCTGCCTGAGCTCCTCTGATGTGGGGCGTCACTTTGGTAGAGGCCATGTTTTATTTATACAATGTGTTTGTTAAATGGGAAAAAAAGGAATGTATTGGACAAAATATGGATGTGTTTCACAAAAAAGAAAAATATATGAATGTTGAGGAATACTATATTTTGTATTTAATTCAGAAAATTACAGTCATTATTTTGTTTTTCGTTTTTTTTTTGTCTGCCGAATTAAAAGGAACAAACAAAATACCACTGTTCAAAACATATTCTCACAAATAAGGCTGAGCTGAATTGGATTTGACATCACTTTCTGTGCACAAAGCACTTTTGACAAAGTGAAGTCATTCCATATTCATTGTGTTGTTGCAGCAGATTGCTGTTGACTGCAGAGACCCTTCGACTGCATTCATGGCTCACTCAGTTCTGCATGCACTCAGCGTTTCATAATAGTGGTAGCATGATTACAGGACGCAAAACAACATTAAGACAAATGTGTGCGGTTCGGCCTGCTTGGCAGTTATCGATGGCAACTGGATGCCCAAAAAGTCTGTCAAGTCTGGCGCCAAACCGAGTGGAGTAGCAGCAGACTGCTGCCACAGGTCGTTTTCGTCTCGCCGACCTGACTGTAAGTCACATGACATTTGTCGGTGCTATGCCACCTTCACATCCACAAAAAGCCCCTTAGTGTCACATAGTGTCATCCCCTTTCCTCCTCCCTCCCCTCCCTCTCCGACCCCTCATCTGCCATCAGGTTGAGGGAGGAGGATCCAAAGACTCTGTCTGCCCCGGCTGGGTCGTAGCTCGGCGTTGTGTGCTCTCGTACGCCCGTCGTCGCCTGGAGCTCCAAGACTCTCATTATGCCGCATGAGATTTATTAAAATAGATTAAGGAATTGTTAATTAAGTCATTAATTACATTATTTAAGCAGCATTGACAGATAAGGCAGCATGCAGGGTGGGGATGGGGGGAGGGTATGAAGCAGTGAAAGCATGGGGGGATAGTGGGGGGGGGGGGGATCTGGTGAGAGGTGTCAGGATTGTGCCGGAATGTCTTAAGAGGATTTTGAATGGTGATGAGGCACTTCGGAGTGTGCCCAACCAGAAAAGCCCAAGCACTAAAACATGCTCATACAGTACAAACCATGCAATACGTGACAGACATTGTCTTCTCTTCCTATCCTCTCCCCTCAGCACTAATGTATTAATAATACATAAATACATTAATCAATACCTCTGTAGCCGAAGTGCAGCTGAGGGTCCAGGAACAGATCTGGCCCTGGTCCGGTGCTGGCTCCCCAGACAGCAAAATATATTTGGGCCAGATTTGGTCCAGATCTTCATTAGCATTTGGCGCAGATCCTCTAAACGGACCTGCCCCGGGGTCATTTCTTCCAACGGGCCAATACCGGAACAGGTTGGATTTACGGATCAGAGACAGATCTGGGCCAGAACTGGCCCAGTACAGTTAATATTGCCATGGCATTTGGTGCGGATCTGGTCCAGACTCATATTCTACATCTGGGGCTCATCTGGCCCTGGTCTGTGATTCATTTAAGCTATCAGACAATTAAGACCCACACAATTTGTAATTTTCAAAATAGTTTTTTATTTTAAAAAGGCAAAAGAGAACACTGTGTCCGCTAGCCTGAGCTTAGGCCTAGGCTTACAACATAACAGAAACCAATATGTAAAATATAAGGCTTAGGCTATGTTGATAAACAAACTCCGCTAAACGCACTGAAAGAAAATGTCATGTTAACATAGTCCGTTGCATCTAACCGGCTGATGTCCCGATGATGATGACGACGGCGCTCAGCTGTGTCGCAGGAAGATTACTGGCAGTCTGGGGAGCACTGAAAGCACAGAACAGTTGGGCGATCCTGCAGATCAGCAGGTCGGTGGACTTTGACAGCGACAGTTTGTTGTTTCGTGAGAGTTCTTCGACGTTAGCTAGGCTACTCAATCCAGACTGCAGGGCAGGCTGCTATCATGGCAGCTCGCAGGTCAGCAGCAGTTCCTTGGTCGCGGCAGCGGCAGATCTCTCGCAGAGGCTAGTAGCTGTCCTGAGAAATATTTTCGAGCAGACGGTGAATAGCAGCGCCGTTCACGGATGGATGTCAGAGGACCAGGGCAAAAACTAGCCCAATGGACTAACGTTAAAGTTAGGCATCAACCTGCGATTCTTCCTCACTGCTCGTGTGAGACGTACAAAAAGCACACAAAGCAAAGAAACAAAGAGTAAATATTAGATTCAACATCCAAAGATTATTTATTTTATAACAGTAACGTTATAGTATGCCAACAACGCATTGCATCCCAAACCGGATAAACTGGAGGACAGCGACAATTCTTGTGGACCTTCGACAAAGGCTTTACAGCCAAGTTTTCCCAATCTAAAGCCATTTTAAACAGGCTTAAAAAACGCTGGCCGTCTAAAGCTACCTGCAGTGCTACTAGCAGCAAGGCAAGCGACAGACAAATGGCTACGAATTTGCAGCTAACACACAATGGACACGATATTAAGCGATTTTGGTGAATAATAAGCAAAGCTCACCAATTTAGCCTTAAAGCTCATGTTCACATACTTGTGGATGCATGTTTAAAAGAACCTAGACTACAAGCTAACCGTAGCTACTACCCAGCTTGTCTGGCACGTTTCAGGTTGTCAGAATTTCAGAGTAAACTAAGTTTGTAAACTTTCATGTTTAATACAGAACAGGCCTAAATATTTAGCAGACTAAAATGACATGAACACCAGTTTACATTTAAAATGATACTTGTATAATGTACTTACCAATAATCACAAAGACGGTGCAGCCTGTCTTCCACTCTGCATAATCACATAACGTAGTTGCAGTTGCTGGCTTATGTGGGGGAAAAGTGTTCCGTTAGTTGTGGCGCGTCAGGTCTGCGCAGCTCCTGAGGATCTGGCCCACACCCGCCGGGCGGACTCAATTCAGTTGTGGCGCGTCTGGTCTGCGAAGCTGCCCCGGATAGGCGCCGCACCCGCTGGATGGACTGTCACAGTCAGAAGCTACAGACAAGTCTGGCGCAAAGTTGGTGCAGATCTGCATAGTGAGTGCGACTGCTGCGCGAATCTGCCGATTCAAAAACGGATCTGGCACAGATGTAAATGCTGTCTGGGTCACCAGATCATGGTCTCCACAGCGGCCTGCTGCTGGGGACATACAGTCAGAAATCTCACCAGCAGGCAGACAATCCAATAATGCATTTAACACTTGGACCAAGGCTTTTCAATTAAATCGTAATTCTGGGCATATTAAATAATTAAGACACAGTATTGGTTTGCGGCTCTTTTCAAGGATCATACCTTTGATTTACTCTACAGTGACTAGGAGACGTTTATGCATTGTTCAAGTGTATCCGTTTCCATATTTAATGACCTTGACTCTCTGTTGCACATGTATTGACACATAGAACTGATACATAAAGCACAGACAACTAGGCCAGATTGTGCTCTAGTTCCTCTTTTGCAACTTTAAATCTTTCATTGTGTGAGCATTTGGAGGAAACATTTGGAGTGACATTTGGACGAAGGCCTCAAACCATATTTCCAAGCTGTTTAAAAAGAAAAAAGAGGGCAAAAAAACATGGGAGCGATCTCAAGATGGATTACCACCGAGGTGATCCTGTGAGCTTCCCTTATCTGTTGACAGCTTAGTTACCGTGAAGGACAAGAAATGTGTTTTTCAATTCACTGAGAACGGAGCTTTCTTTGTCCTTCGCAGACCTGCATTAAGGAGCTGGCCGATCGTCCTGTGATAAGTGCAAATAACTGGGCCCTGAAATGACTTGAGAGCTATGCCTGATTTGCTCCTCGCCAGTGATTATTTGTCTGAAAAAGTTTCCAGACTGTTTTGTCCCCTGTCCACCCAGAGTTCCTCTCTCTGGGTTTTATCTTTTATCTGTTTCTTGATGATTGGTTCAACTTGGCCACCAAGGCACTGCCATCCAGGGAGTTCTTGGATACCTCGAAACAGCCTTGAAAAACAGGGTTTGATATCAAGAAAGCTTAGTTTGCTTTATTTATCAAAGTTATTGATGTCTATAGATCAGTTTTTTATATGAAGGTCTATAGATGCATTGACATTTCTACTATACTGTTAGCGATAGAGTGATGAAAATAGGGCTTTTAATCCCTGTGTAGTTCATTGCTTTCTACAATCAGAATGCAATCATTCACTGAGGTAAATGCTTATGAAGAGGGAGGACACATACTCCTCTTGAACTTGAGAAAGGCCAATAGGTTATGTATACAGTATATTCACTCACACACACACACACACAAACACACACACACACACATGCGCTGTTACACAAAAGTTATATTATGTAAGTTTCTCAAAGTCATTGAAGTCAATTTGCTGTACATAATTTGTGCTGCGATGGAGGTAAACAAGTTATTCAAGCGATGCTGAAATGCCACTGTTACCTGAGGGCTTACAGCCTCGAAACAACAGTCCTCCATCTTGTCATCTCCACTACTTCAGTGAGGTTGCCGGGCAACCTGGAGTGACCCGACTCTTCATAATCAAGTGGCTCTTGATTGTGCGGCGGTTGACTGTTATGAAATGTGCCCTGGAGAGCACTGTGGTTTTCAGTGCATGCCGCCACGGCAACCAAGTGGGAGCCGAGTGTCCTTGCCCAGGTGAACGGAGTCATGAGATTTGATGACATGGCCATTTGAGAAATTGGTCTAGCGTTTTGAGAGTAGAGTAAATCAGTTAACAAAGCGAATTTGCACAAAGGCATTTACATGAAGGCAGGCAGTTGAAATCACAAAAGCAGTCAGCCAAAATATTTTTTTTTCTTCTCATGCTCTCTGCTTTTTGAGCAGTTTCTTGTTTCTTATCTTTGCAATTAATCAAATAGATTGGTAACTTTGAGGAATGTTCCTTTGTGGGCATCAATTCTACCCAAATGTCATAATGGTAGATTCAAAAACAAAGAGAGGAAGAAGAATATTCACACCTTTCAACTCAAGTCGCTATTTTTGTGAGGTATTCTGCCTTTGTTTTTAATGCAGTTTGACTTAGGTGCCGTTTACACGACGCCGGTTTTTGTGAAACCGGTGCGGTTTTGTTAACGGTTACGCCTTGCGTGTACACGACGCCGGCAGTTTAGGAGACTGAAACCGATAGCTTTTGAAACCGGCTTCCGAAGTGGGAACTTTTGAAACCGCCTGCTAACTTTCGCCATGTAGATGCCTGTAGGTGCGAAGCATGGTGCGAAGCCGGCAACTTTATGACGACATAGCCCCACCTCTCAACTCAGCCAAGGCACTCGACCTGACATGCTGCTTGTCAAAACAAACCAAACCATTTATTTATCATATTAAAATGTTTTTCTTTCCCCTGTCATGATTTATGTGCACAATGTAGCCTATCAGCCTTTAGTGGCTAAGTTAGAAGCACACGTTAGCTTAACTCAGTTAAACATTAGCTTACTGCATGTTAGTGTTTTCTCCAGTGGTGCTCAGACCTAATGCAATGCGTAGGCTAAGCATTTGAAATTTCACATAGCAGTCACATTCCCTGAAAATTAACTTTATTAGTTTAACAGTTGAATTGAAAACCAAATTGTCTGTAGTCTCCTTATTTCATGCGACTGCTTAACCAGAGCCCTTATTAGACATTCTCTGGCTTAACAAACTGTTTCAACAATGTTTTCTTCTACACGATTCACGCGAAATTATCGTGAAGCTTCTGCACAGCCGCGCCATCGACTGGTCTGGCATATGCACTACAGCACATTTAGCTGGTTACACCTCTGTGTGTACACCATAGACTGTGTACACGCGAGGTTTTTTCTTGCCGGTGTTGTTAAAGGTGTGAAAGCGGTAAGAGAAAATTCACCCGGCGGTTTCGTGTAAACGCCCCCTTAGTTTAAGAAGAGAATGTCTTATGTAGAGCTTTAGTGAGAATTTATAAGTTCTCTCCTCTTGACAAGTTTAATCACACTTCATAAATAAAGGCATTGGGAAAATGATTCATGTTTCATTCCAAAGGTGGTTTCATCTGATTAGATTACTCTGGGCTGTCACCTTTTTGTAACCACACATTCTTTCTGAAAATACATTACATGCCTCAGTTAATACTCAACCAATTAAATGTGTAAAAAAAATAGGAGTGGTGCTTGCCGTTTTGAACTGTCAAACTCCAATAATTAAAAGCACTTATGTAACACACTTCAGTCCAAGTAAGTAAAAACTGAAGTACACTTCACCAAAGTCCAGAATCAAACCAATAACCCTTGAAAGGTAAAATAGGCAAACACCATGCTTAACAATGCATGCCGTTGGTTTGGGAAATATATTTGCTGCTGCAAAACCATAAATGACTGCTTCACTCTGGCTCTACTCAGCAAGGGGTGCTGACATCTCAGATGAAAGCTTTATTGGCTGGGGAGTCTCTGTGATAAAAATGATTAAATATAAACTGATTAGTTTCAGAGTTTTGTGGCACAAGGCACTTATCTATGTATAATAAAGATATCACTTAATATGTAATTACTTACTCTGCATTTGTATTGATACATAACAATTTAGGATAATGCACATGACAAATTATCTCTATCATTGTGTCTAATGATTATACTTACTTGTGTGAGGAGAAATCCCAGTGCATGTGCTTTTGGACATTAAAGTTTAAAGATAAATATATACCTTGAAGCGGAGGTCAGATCTCTAGAAAAGCAGCATACAAAAGCAAAGGAAAATTCAAGCTTTTGATAATGCATAAGAATGACAATAATCGCTATATTTGGGAGTGCCACCTTACCATTAGTGAACCCTAGGTGATTCATAATGGATAATACCACAGAGAGCGGAAGGCTATCAATCACTGCAAGATGACTACAAGAATGTAAGTGTATACTTTTGCATGTTATATATGTAAGTGTATATATACACTTACATATATAACTGATTGGATTTTCAATTGGTTGCAAAGAATACATTTGATGAAACTGTTACATAGGCCATGAATATTGTAAATAGACTTCCTGTGTATATTCAAAGGAATACAGCTCTAATGTGGTTCACATTGTATGACAAGGTCCCAAGGGTCTAGGTCTCAGCATATGATTTTGCATATGTTGATGTGAAAAAAATGTCTGATGACATTGAATTATTTTATTGTCCCCATAACAGCAATAATCTCAATATGTTTGTAATTCCTTCATCAAACCTTAAAAAGACATTTGGCAAATAATTCAGCAAACACCATGATACTACAAAATGCATGTTCTGATGTTCTCATGACATGATTTCATACATGTGAGTTCTCACAACCGGTTTCCCCCCTTCCTGTCTCCACAGGTGCGTGGCGAGCTGCCTGGGCCGCCGCTACCGGCAGGCGCAACGCTCGGCGTTCAGCCTGCTGCCGCGGCCGGTGGAGAGGGAGGAGGGGGAGCAGGAGGAGAAGAAGAGCGACGTGGACCGCTCTGCTCCGTGGTGGGGCGGAGTGACCGAAGCCACAGCCGTTGCTCAAGGCTCCCGCACGCCAGAGGGCAAACAGGAGGAGGCCCACGCCAGAGCAGCCGGGTTAGGCCTGAAGCTGTGAGAGGGCTTCAGGAGGGTGGAGGAGGAGGTGAAGGGTGGGCTGGGGTGGGGGTGGGGGGGGGTGAATGGAGGTGGCAGGAGAAGTCCATTGCCCATCGCCATGGCCACCCTGGACGAAAAGGAAATAGCCCAGCAGCAAAGCAGCGTGGGGGACATGGGTGGGAGGGGTGCGAGGAAAACAGATTGAGTCTCAGTGACTCATTTAGCTTCTGGATCACACAGACCCGCACCCCTGCTGGCCATTCTGGCCATGTGTCAGTGGAACAGACATGTTGGAAAGAGGGCTGGGGGTTTTAGTGTGAGTGTGTGCGTGTGCGTGTGCGTGTGCGTGTGTGTGTGTGTGTGTACTGTGGGTTTGAAGGTTAAGGAGTAATAATAAGACTCAGGTGTTGAGCCTATGATGTACTTTTTGATTAACTGAGCTCATGGAAATTTGACAAGTGTTTCCATGATGTACACTTAATGCTCACTCAATGACATCCTCAAACTTAGTCAGTGCACAACTTATTCTCTTTTAAGTCACTTTGGATAAAAGCATCTGCCAAATGGGTAAATGGACAGCTCATGTAAATATAAAAATGCACATTTCAATTCAAACTATAATCAGAACACACAGTACAGCCCTAATCCATTTCAGTATTTTATATTTTCTACTTTTATATTCTGACATGATATGTAAAATAAATGTGTTTTTATTTTTATTTCTTGCTTTAATGCAAATATTTAACCCAGTTATATTATGCACTTGTCACTTTTTCTTTGTAAGTCATGAATATTTTTTTTTTGCACAGTGTGTTTCTTGGACTTTGCTTGGCCAGGTTTCTCTTGCAGTAGATGCATCAGTATGGTGGCCCTAAAGTACCTTGCAAAATTTACATTTCAAAAAACAAAATTGCAAATAGCAATACCATGATGAAGAGAGGATAATATGTTTTACTTTTAGTAAATTTACCATGTTCTGGTCACTACAGGATTAACATGTGTCATTTATTGTTCCTCGTAAGTGCAGTGGAGGTTCATAGTTGAGTTTGGAATCAGTAACCCAACACATCAGCAAGTCCCATTTCTAAGTAGACAATTCACAAACAACTGTAAAACAACTTTTCAGTGAAGTCTGATTCTACCAGCTCTTACCTGACAGCTGCTTAATTAGCCTGCATGCTTATGTTCAAGAGCTGCCTGTTCCTCTTACCTGTGCAATTACCCACTGAAGCCAAAAGGTCACTCTGCCTGTTTATCGGCAGTGGTGTGTGGTGTGGCAGAGGAACAACTGGATTAAGATTTCAAGATGGCTAGACATTGAGCCTTACACAGTCTTATAATCATATGAAGGTTGTTTACATACTGCTAGCAACCTAACTACATGTTGAGGCAATACCAAGTGTGTCCATGAACTCAAGCTTGGTAATGGTCTCTGAGGCATAAGTGTTTTTTTCTTGTGTTTACTTATTATACTTATACTCTAAGTACCACTTATTAGAAAGCCCTTGGGAGAGGTGATGGCCAATAACACAACAGTTGTGTTTCCGTTTCTATGCCAAACCCCATTACAGTGTTAGCAAGAGCAAGAGAGAGTGAGTGAGGTAGAGAGAGGGAGAGAAATGGAGAGGTGTGTGAATGGGCAGGGGACTAATATAAGAGAAGGTCATTAAACAGATTGGAATGTAGCCTGAATAGAATTTGCAAATGAAAACCCTGATAGGAGCAAATGGAGGTAACAGGTGAGAGAGCCTCCACTCTGAGTTCGGCATGGCCTCTGAAAGCATCCCCGCTGTCTGTGTGTGACAAAGGGAACAATAACAGCCCTGATTTTTTTGTCTTTTAATGCTCCTGTGACAAGCACTTCTCTACCTCTCTCTGTCTCCTTTTCTTTTCTCCTCCCTCGTCTGAAGTAGTTCACTGATGGTTCCTGTGTTCTCTCCCAGAGCTCTCCTCCTGTTTGTCTCTGACAACAAGCTCTGGCGATGCCTCTCAGTTCTCCCTGTTCAGATGAGAACTCAGCCTTGTTGTCACATGTGCTCCCCAACCGAATTCCCTCTATGTAAAACCACATGGGAATGCTACCCCAACTCTCAGAACCAAGCATGGTTCCCTTACAGAGATGAAGAGAGATTTATCCAATAACCAAGACCCTCACATAGCCAAAGTTAAGAAATGCCACAGCGAAACATCATTATCATGAACCTCAACAACAGCAGCAGCAGTGGGGAGACAGACCCCCGTTTGACAAAGCCAGTGCCAGTGTGTGGGTGTGGGGGATCGGCTGTAGAGGTGTGTGTGTGTGAGTGTGTGTGTGTGTGTGTGTGTGTGTGGTAGGAGGGCTTAGCTCACGCACAGAGGGCCAGATGGGCATGTTCATGAGTGTGTGAGCGTGGATTACTCCTGCAGCTGCGGCTCCACATGGCACAGCCAGACTGCGGGAGGCAGACACTGGGCACATGGACCAAGACCAGGGGGGTGGGGGAGGAGGTCGAGGCGCAGGACTCTCTCCCAAAGTCCTGCGCCCCCATGCACTGGCACAGATTGGGTCTCAAAAAAAGGGCACATGCCCCCACTATGCGCGCGACACACATGCTTCCGGACTCTTTGGGGCCGAAAGAGCAGCGTTTTGGAATGCTGCTGAGGGGTCGGACGCCAACTCTGAAGGTCTTGTTGAAGCTCTGAAGAGGGGTACTGTGTTTTATGCAACACACCCCCCCAAATCCAACCCGACCCCAGTTAACAGCCCTCTCCCCCTGGCTATGTTTGTGCTGGTCTTTTTTGAAAATGGTAATCTCACCACAGATGTGCAGCGATGCACACATGGTTCGGTGGTAATTGAAGACCAAATTAGATTAGACCATCTCCCAGTGAAAATGTATTTTGAGGTCGAACCTCTGCTTGTTTATTATAATGTCTTCCTCCAGTAGCTCCACTGAAATATTCTCAAGTGTATGCGTTCTTGTCATTTGAATTATGGGAGGCAAATGTCCAAATTATACATTTAGAGTATTTCAACGCAGCAGACAAGAGATGAAATGCAATCATCAGAGGATTTAAGAGGATATGATCCTGATATTTTCCTTTGTCCATGACACGATGAGTTATTATGTTAAAGCTCTCCGATGGGAATTGCCACTCACAACACGTGCAACATACCACTACAGCCCGCTGCGCTGCGCCATGCCTGTGCTACTGATAGGGCTGCATGAAGTGTTTTCGATTTACATGGGGGTCTGAGCGACCAAGCCTTACCTTTTTGGAAATGGAACAAAAATGCTTTCATCGTTTAAAGTCCGGGTCGAGCGTGTAATCTGCTCTTGGCCCGGCCAGGATCAGACATCATAACTAGCTGTTAACCCAACAGATGACAATCTGTCTCGGTGAAGGACAAAGCCACTCTTGTTTCCCCTTTCCCCCTGCGGTCATCCTCCTCCCTATCTATCACTCCTTCCCTCTCTTTGCTCCCAATGATCATGTTTAGCCAAGTACGCAATCACATCTCCAAAACATTTTTTTACACAGATATATGTATTGTGTTTTGTTAATAATATGTGTTAATAATAAATGCTGTGTGTTTCTTTGAAATATGTTTGTTGCTGAGAAACTGAAATAAAGTGTTCATACAGTAGAACCGAGTTTATTAGAGATTCTTTTCCAGTTATGTAATATAATATTATCTGTGGTGACTGTGAATTTCTACAGAGCCTGGCCAACAATACCAAGTTCTATGACCTTACGATCCAAGAATTCACAAAGAAAAAAATTTTGAAATATTTTGCACTTGGTCAGTAATTATAATCCCAATGACCCCGCTGCTCAGCCTCAGTTTCAACAAGGTTTAATTTGCCTCAACTTCAGTATTGCTATTCCCTAATGTCTCAGAGCTTAACCCAACCAAATAAACAACAACAACAACAAAGTCTGACTCCTGCAGTCGTTCCCAGGTCAGTGATCAGTACAGTCATCTGTGTGGGAAGCAGGGCCTGCCTTTTCAACAGTAATGAATTCAGTTCGTTTTCATGAGGTGGTAACGTGCCAAACACCTCTTGTGCTGACCACAGTCCAGGGGAACAGTCCCGCTGCTGCCCCTCATTGTGCACCAGAGCCCCATTCCTTTGAAGCGTCAGCGCCGACTTTGGCAGGGAGCACCCATGTGCCAAATGTCCCGTGACGTCCAGGATTTTTGATCTGCACGCGTTCAGCTACCTGATGAGTAAGATTAGACAAAAGCCAGGATGCCGTTTGCATATTGTGTGAGAAGGCCCGGCATGGCGCCGCGTGCCACTGAGGCACAGACTGTCGACGGGGTCGAGTGGCGGAGAACGGTTTTCAAAAAGTTCAGACAATTTCGGTCTGAAGGAGAAGTGTGCAGACTGTTTTGTGGCTCTTCTCTGATTGTCCCACCAGTCCAAAGCCCTGCTTGCCACACAAACACGGCAGATCAGGAAGCAGAGCTGATCCTTCTGCCATGAGGAAAATGTATCCATGCCATCATAAAGCTGCCACTTCCCGCTCTCTCTCTCTCTTCTCTCCCTCTCTCTCTGCTTAGCAAAAGCACTTATTGTCAGGGTTCTTAGAAAAAATAGGTAGACCCATAACCAGGATCCATTCTGGCAGCGGATGATTTAATGTCCCCCTACTCCTCCTCCTCTCCATCCCCAGTTCTCATCCTCAAAACTAATATCAAAATATTTAGCGTCAGGGTCTGGTGCACTGAAAAGGACCAATCCCTAATCCAAATTGAGCCGGTAATGTGTAGCCCAGACTGTCGAGGCAGGGCGACTTTAATGCACTGAGTTGCTCTAAATGCCTCTATTGTTCCAGGCAGCTGCATCTTTCCCTCGCTTTCTGTGGAAAGCCACAGATGCAGATCCAACCCCCCCCCCCCCCCCCCACCCACCCACCCCATTTTCTGCCAAGGACACAGCATCCAGTGGTGACATGGCAGAGGAACTATCTTCTAGAGCAGCGCCAGGTCCGAAGCCCCACAGGATAGCCTCTCCCTAGGCCCTGCCAGGGACGCTTATATGGATCTTGTGTGCTTGGGGGTTCTTCAATCTGGGAGAAAGCAGAGCTTAACACCCAATGCCACTGTGGCCTGGGTCAGCTTACGGAGAGCACGCTTACGGCTTTGGATCTGATTTAGAGTGCCTTTCGCTCCCCTCACTTATTTTATGAAACAACAAAGGCTCTGTCTTGTTGCCGTAAACTGTGGCAAGTTGGACGTCAGTCGGCTCTGCTCATGCCGGCACAAAGATGTTTTATGAGTTAACATCTGCGAGTCTCAAGCAGGATTAGGGTGTTTGAAACTTGTCAGAGCAAATCACACAGTAAACAGCATTTCGGAGAGAGGGTTGCTGGTGAAGTGTTGATCTTTCCTTTCCTCCACAAAAAAATATGTCACCAAGAAAATTTAGCCACGATATTAAGTTGTCATTAAAAATAAATTATATTACCATTCTTCAGACTGCGGAATTCTGGAAGATTCCACATATTGACACCAAAACTACTTAAATACAAAGGCACTTGAGCATGAGTACTCTAACTCTTGCCTCTGGCCTGAGTCACTTCCTGTCTGCATACAGACATAATAAATTCAAGACACACACACACACACACACACATACACACACACACACACACAAATCCCAATCATAGACTATGGTCTGTGAACTAGTGATGCAGTGTTGCTAGAATATAAATTGCCTTTGCGGTGGTTAACCACGCCAGACCACATTTCAGTTAACATGACCCTCAGGTCTAATGTATGTACATTTCAAATGCTACCACGACGCCATTAGCGGCCTACAGCATGACAAGCGCTGGCCGTCATTATTTCAAATATGCAAATGTCATAGAGAAAAAGGCCAACAACAACAAATTGCTTGTTGAGCACTCCAGACTCTGACCTTCGAATTGACGAACGTGTATTAAAAGAATTAGCCTTAGTGTTAGATTTGGGGATGTGCGGTGGCACAACCAAGACCATTACGGCGATGAGAGGACAACCAGCACCGCTTTGTGTTAAAGGAATTTCACATAGCAACCGCAGGCGTAGAGACACCATGACAGTTTTGTGCACTGTGGCAGCTTGCGGTGACAGTGAAATTGCGAGCCACTTCATGAACCACTGTCGAGCTGACCTCCATCCTTCCAGCGGTACAATTGGCCGTGTGGACAGGATTCTAAGAGCAGACCGCTGCCTCCATTGTGATGCAAAAGACCGTGGCATTGTGCTTATAGTGCGATGATGTGCGTGGCTGGCGGAGATCGTGCTGTGCCAGTTGTGGGCTAACGGAGGGTGATGTGTGGAGAGAGGGGCTTTAAAGCGATATGACATGGGGTCCTGACGTGGCAGAAAACTCCCATCCCCACCTGTCCTGTTGGCTTTGTTTTCCGGAAACAGACGAGATGGAGTACAAAGCTGCAGCTGAGTCACCGTTTGTGTGTGTTTGCAAAAAAAAGTAGTTTAAGTGCAGTCCTTAAGCTATGAACATAGTATACCATGCACAATACTTTTGCACGGAGAACTGTTTTCAGCTGCCCTAACACTGTCTCTGTGTTATGCTCTAGGGTATTGTTTACTCCTGGGACATTCAGCTCAGTGGAGGATAACCTGTAATCTGATGCAGTTGAGATGGGAGAGAGAGAGAGAGAGGGAGGGAGAGATGGCGAAGGTGGGCTCTGTGGGTGATTTATGATTGAGGACTCACTCATGAAAATATCAAAAGCATCGGGCCTCTGCCGAGGGGAGATACGGGCCCTCTGCGTCCATCATGGCCGACAGGCCTGCGCAGGGAGCCGCTCTCTGCCAATGATGCAATGCCTGTCCTCAGTCGCCGCCACCAGCCCTCTCCACGTGCCCAGAACTCTTCCTGCTAGCTTCACCTTCTGCACAAGGTGACCCTTCTCTTGGGTCACGTTCCACACAGCAGGGCACAACCACAGCCCCAGAGAGTGCAAAAACCGTGTCATCCTAAAACATGATGAGGCCCCACCAAAAAAATAGAGGAATAAATAGATAAATATCCTTTCTCTGAGACTGTAGCTAAATGTCATGTGCATTCAGAGCATTGGGGGCCTACCTGCCCTTTCAAAAATACTTTAGATTCAGTGAATGCCCAAGTCTCATCATCTTGTCCTGGAATATTTTGTTGTTTTGTGCTTTTTGACATTGAGGCAAGAGGCTCAGGGCAAGTTGTCCTGCTTGGTCCGAAGAGGCTATTTTTTTTCTGTAGAGCCAAAACATACATGGAGGTTCAAAGCCCCTGGTGGAACAGGAAGCATTTGTGATAGTCTCTCACAGGGCTTTAGAGTGTAGATCATCAAAATGGGATGTGTCCCTGATGGCTTTACATCAAACTTGAATAAAACGTCATTTAAATGTTAAAAGTATCGGAGCATGCAACGCTGGGTAATAGGCATGAAAGCATTCTGACTTAATTCCTCCTCCATCATTATTATTCCTGAAATCCCAATGATTTTGTGTCAAGTTGTCTTGCTTGCACACTGAAATCATCTTGAGGCAACTCACTCTGTTCTGATCAGACATTTTTCACTCAGCATGAGCTCCTTGACTTGGGCAAATTGTGTGAGTTGTGTGAACATCAGGAGAGATGTGTCAATTTATTTTTCTCCGTTTTCTCCACTAGTTCAGTGTGAAATTTGGTATTAAGTCAACCCCTTAATGAATTCTTTTTTTCTACACATGTTCATATCTTTCATCAATTAAAGAAATGAAAAGAGAAAAAAAAAACGACAGGTGCTCCAAAATAATCCACTGAGGTTTAGTCTGACACATTGTTCACGTTTCCCCCACTTTCTTCAGATGATATCAATGGTGTGATATCTGCGCACATATGCGAACACACAGAGACACTCAATTCCTTTGTTTCGTCTGTTCACCGCTGTCATAGTGGCCTTGGACCAACATCTGATCAGAGTATGAGTCAAACACACACAAACAAAGGCCCCACTCACTGCAACTTGACCATAACTCATTTGCCCTTAGAATCACACAAATGTGAGTACATGCCCCCACCCCCCCCCCCCAACAGACTAAATACAAAAATCAGACAAAAAAAACAGGGAAGAATGTTGTGTAATGAAAGTGCCTGCAAGGAACTCTCCAGGACGAGTGATTTGCAAGGTCCATTTCTTTCGAGGGATAGGCCAAGAATGAAGCCGTAATGGCACATTATTTACTATCTGAGCGGGAACTAGTTGCAGCCGTGTGGGTGAAGGAAGGGAAACAGCCTGGTGAATTCTTGCCTTTTGTGCGATTTTAATTGGCTGCACTGCGCAGCAAATGAGTGGAGAGGAGAGAGGTCAAGGAATGTCTGATCCGTCCGCAAACATCGGCTCTCATTAGGGTGGTTGGCAATCTTGCGGCTCCTTGCGTTCAGAGAGAGAGAGAGAGAGAGAGAGAGAGAGAAAGGAGGGGAGGGAATATATGTCTTTGAGTGTTTACTTGGCCTTGTAGGTTGAGTGCTGATGTTTTTCGTTATTTTTGAAGCACTCATGGACACCGGTGGGTTGATGGTTCACTCTCCGCCCGAGCCCTGCACATATTCGATGATGTTCTCTAAACCGCGGCGTTGAGTTTTGGGCGAGGTTAGGGGGCAGTGGTAGTGGAATGGAGAAGTGGGGTGGGTATGGGGAGGTTGTTCGTTTAACTGTCTCTTGGCAGTGGTGTGAAATACTTGTCTGCTGCGGTCATGGCTTCTCTCTCATTAGCCAAGCGAACCCCTCGGTTGGACATCTCCGGCTTCCTCAGCCTCCCCCAACCCCACCCCACTCCCTAGTCTGCATATCCAAGCTCCAAGCTCCAAGCTCCATCGCAGGCCCCTCTCTATAAATACCCTGGGTGGAAACAGGGCTGCTTGTGTCTCTGAAATGAAACCATTTGGCGGGTGATAAGGTGCTAATTAGCGGCTGTTAGTAGAAATACCACTTGCGAAAAAAGCGAAACTCACGTTGGCGTTGTCGCCGAATGTTCCGACGATGATCATTTCCCCTCTGCCAGCCGACTCCGCCACTTGAAAGATGTTCCTATTAACACTGGGAACCAGAAACCTGTTTCTTTTTTTTCTCTTTTTTTTACCTTGGCCCCTCCACCTCTCTCTTCAGACCAGGCTGACAAATTAAGTCCACAGAGTCATTAGATTAAGATAAGAACTTATCTTTTTACTTTGAGACAGACTTTTATATGTTGTATTTTTCTTCCCTCCTTTTCCCCTCTCTCTCTTTCTCTCTCTCTCTGTCTCCATTTGTGCTTCTTCCACCGTAATTAGAGGATGGTGTGTAATTGGAGTGCCTAGATTGCATTTTAACCCTGTCATGGGCCGACCTCAGCCCGAGAGGGTGAATAGGGTGCTGCTGAAAGACACCTTAATTTTCATTTAAGTGGAATAGAGAACAGACTGGTGTGGGAATAGCCATCATTCGTTTTTTCCCCCTCCTTTTTTCTCTTTCTCCTTCTCTCTTCCTTTCATTCTCTCTGTTCTTTCTTTGCAGGTAAATTTGCTGCGGACCCCGGCGGAATGGCTACTTTGTAAGATGCAGCCTTATTAAAGCGCAGAATGAATTCTTGGGGTCAGTGAGCAAGGCTGCCGTGGCACGTCCATCTCCACGAGCATCACTGAGAAATATTCAACAAGGGCCTCGCGGCAGGAGAGCCAAAAGCCATTTTAAATGCCCTTTTAGAGTTCAGCGCCGAGCATGCTCTGTTGCACTGTCTTAAATGGATTCAGCAGCAAAAAGCGCACCCATTCCCCATCCACCTGATTGTAGATGGATGATGTCGTACGCGTGTATGGGCAGCCGACACAACAAACAGCCATTTCCCCACCAGCCCGCCTTGGCCTAAACATCAATGCAGGCTAGAGCGACTAAAACTGCCAGATGTGTCAGCCTTTTAATTCATTATTAGTACTTTCACAAGCCATTCCTTGCTTGTTCGTATTTAAGTGCAGCTTAATATTTGATTATACGAGCCACACACTCTTCAACCCTTTTTCTGATCTATATTTCTTTCTTTTACCATCACTCTAATGCCAGAGGACCTCCATGCACTCCACAGCAGGGAAACTCAACACATTCTGACGCATTCAGATACTCCTCATCTCTCTTTCTTTTTCTCTGTCTCTGTCTCTCTCTCTCTCTCTCTCTCTCTCTCTCTCTCTCTCTCTCTCTCTCTCTCTCTTTCTATGTCTGCTTTGCTCTCTGTTGACATCAGTGAGCAAACCGCAGTCATTTGATGTGCATGTGTGAGTGAATCGCTTGACAGGGCGTCACGCGAGGCCGCGGAGCAGATTGGAGAGATTGGCGTGGCGATCCTCGGGCACCCGGGCCCTTTTGTCTCTGTCTGTGGTCATCGCGGCACCTTGTTGATATTCTGAAGCGGCAGGGCCAAGGCGGTATCTCTAATTACCACTGCATATACGAGGACGGAGCAGCGAGGAACACAGGAATCCAAGGCACTTGTTTACTCAGCTGCAAGATATCAAAAACTGTCCCTTTTTTAAGAGAAAGAGAGAAGCAGGGAGAAAGAAAGAGAGAGTGCTGCTTTTTTTTTTTTTAAAGAGACACATGGAGAGACACTCCTAAATAATGAAGCGCTGATAGAAAGAAGGAAAACACATTAGATTTTCCATTTTAACTGTCTTTAAGACAGGGGACGATGCTACACAAGAGGCAAAAAAAGCCTGAAAAAAAATTTAGCAGAAGGGAGAGGCTTCAGTGGGAGCTAAATGGCAAGTGTGGCTGGTGGGCAAGCCGATGGGCCTTTGAAGTACAGGCCTAACTAGCTTACAGCACAGCTCTGCGACACGACGCATCACACACGCATCCTGACTGATGAGAGCATTGTGTTTGTGCAAGTGTGAGGGTCTTTTTTTTTCCCTTCTCTTCCTCCAGCTTTACGTACCTCATTTGTACCTAATTTAATTAAATTTGACATTCTCTAATGTCAGAGACAGAGACTGCCCATTAGTGCAGGGTGGGTGTTTTTTCTCTCTCTCTTTTCATCTTCTTTTTTCTGTGGGTATTTGTTTGCTGGGTGGATCATGGATGCGGGGACTGCTGTCATTTATGTCTATACATTTTATAGCCTGATCAGAATCTATTTACATTTTGGATTTAAAAGCAAAAAAAAAAATCTGTCTGCACACAGAATTAAATATTTAAAAATCTACCCAAAGAATTAGAAAGATCACCCTATACTCTTCTTCAGTCACTGGTTTGATGTGTGTGTTGACTTAAAGGCCGTCGCCCCAAGTCCTGTAAACACCATTATTTCAATTTTGCTTGTCTTTTGGCTGCATGTAAAAAGGCTGACACTAAACTTGTAGTTATACTGCATCACAGTGGCGTAATGAGTGACAGAAGAGTAATGCAAGTAAAGTAACAATATTTATCCACTCGAAACACACAGACAAACACACACACACACACACACACATTCCCATTCTCTTTCTGGTATACATACACTCTTCTCATCTATCCTCTCATATACTCATACATGCTTTCTTTAGCACACACACACACACACACACACACACACACACGTGTCTTGCCAATCTTGTAATGTGGCTGTTGTGTTACTTGTGGTTAGTAAGTGTTTGTCAGGTAGGAGGAGCAAGGCTCTGCAATGACGGCCTTGATTGCTTTGACAAAGCTCCCTAAAGAGGTCACGGTCTTTGTGTTGCACGGTGCAATTGTGTGTCTGCCACGTTTGATGGATCACGCTGAATTGAGACTGGCTGATTCACAATTGGCAGTGAAATGCAGACAATTATACATAAAAATAAGACTCGGAGTGGACACAAAAGCAGCTCATAAATCAAACACAATCTTAAGTAAATATTGTCTTGTCATCGGCTATTTGCCTAGCAGCTGGGTGTGCGAGCGAGTGTGTGTGAGTGTGTGTGTGTGTGTGCGGGCACAGCATTGTGGCAAATTGATTCACAGTTCAACTGATGGTGAGCTTAATAAAACATTCTCAGAAGGAGAGGGAGCAAAAAAAATGAAATAAAGATAAATTCAAAGGAATCCTTGAGAGACATCCACTTTGTCCTCTGCAAGCCTCTATAGAGAGATAAGCAAATGGCAGATATGGCTGCACTCTTTTAGCAGGGCCCTAAATTGTAATTTGTATCTCGAGATGCTATCTATGCAAATTCCAGTCTGTAACGGCACGCAGATCCCCTTCTGCCACAGCTCCACAAAGGGGGGGGGGGGGGGGGGGGTAAAAACATACCCAGACTATCTGTTGTCTCGTAGTCCTATCCTAAAGAGAAGGCCATCAAACGCTTTATTCACGCCACTGCTTGTAAAAGTCACCTCAGCTGACCACCACAACCCACCCCACCACACCACGTTCCACCCAGCAAACGCAGGAATTTGCATTTGACAGTGCCCTTCTACAGTTGTCCACTCAGTCCTTATCTGTTTCTCTCATGCCATCTTTAAACACAGGCATGAGGCAAAAAGGAAAGAGAGACAGAGCACGAGAGAGCGATATGGACAAAGCAGTGTTGTGCTTAATTAGCCTCCTCAAACGATGAGCTAATGAAGTTTGTTTTGCAGATACGCCGGGGTGTATATATTAAGCATGCGGAGACGATGAGACGATAAGGGCGAGCTTTATAAAATGCAAACAGAGCCGTGATTTACGGCCGGCGAGCAGCCCTCCAGGTCAAAGGAGCTTCGCACCCAAACAGGGACCGCGCTGGGGAAACTGGCACACAACAAAACACATCACACCACCATCTCACTACTGGCGTTTTACATCTAGGCTGTCAATGTCATATCTCCTTCTCTTCCTCCCTCTCTCTCTCTCTCCCATTTTCCCATTGTATTTCTTATTCTTTCCCTCCGTTTTATGTTCTCTCTGTCTCTCTCTTTCGACAAATAGCTAGCAGTTCATACTGCGCAGCTAGGGCGCACAACTGCGCAGCCGTTAGCCTAAATAGATCTACCATGTTCATTTGGTACATTAAGAGAGGCACACAGTTAAAGAGTGTTCATTACAATTGTAAATTTCTACCCCGGGGCCCTTTGCCCTGTGCTAGATTACATGAGGTCTATGCTCATGGACAGTGCCTGCCATCTGATTGAGGGTCCAGCGCTGCTAATTAATTTCATTAGAAAGTGAAGTCATCTTCTAGCAGGAATTAATATTTGGAGCGTCATGTTGCTAATTCATTTCCAGATTTAATTAGCTCAGAGAAGAAATGTTGCTTGGGCAAGAGGACTTTTTAATTATCAGCTTGGATAAATTTGAAAATGTTGATGCCTAAGGGTTGAGTTAATTAAAACCTGCATTATTTTAACTTTAATTAGCTCCCATCTTTGTTTTCCTCCACCATATGGCCATGTCCTGTAGTCAAATTTAGTTAATTAAGCTAATTAAGCTAATCATTTTAATTACTCAAGACAATGTGATTGGATAGAGGATGACTACAAGTTTATGGCCAAGTACTTGTTTTTCATTAAGTTGAAGGGACAGAGTTATTTCTGATTGCAGTTGGCAAGCACAGCAGAGCGGTTCGGGGCTGTGACAGTCGTTGAGATATTAAAGCTGAAGCATAATTGCATTCCTGGGTAAAAACAACATGTCACTAGCACCACTCTTTTTAACGGGGCGAAATAATTTAGGGCTACATCCATTAGCATTCAGACAAGCCGTGCCTATTGGTCCGGGGGACTCCTTTGTCTCTGGCGGCAGGCTGGATGGCAAAGACCTATGTTGATGAAAGAGGCTCGGTGATCATGTAGCCCTTTTCAGCTTATGATCTATTGCCATGCTAAGGATACGCGGCCAAGTCTGAAATAAAATGTTATTGCTTACAGGAGTTGGGTATTGCGTGTACCTCAGTAGATGTGAGAAAAACGTGTGCCTCCACACACACACACACACACACACACATACACACACACACACACACACACACACACACACGTATTGCTGTATATATATTGCTGAGAGAGAAAAAGGAGAAAAAATGACATATTGTTTCAATTACATATTAATGGAACAGGCCCACATAGTCTAAAGATGAGTAGACAGGGATACTTGACAGGTAATTATATTTGTATTAGTTTGGATCATTTGCAGCCTGATGAGAGAATTCATATTCTTTATCTCTAAAAATAATTATTTTTCCTCTCTCTTGTTTTTTCTTCATTTTCTTGCTTCAAGTTGAAATACCCTTGATTAAATGAGATCACAGATTTTCCATGTCCCAAAAAGATTTACTGGACTTATCTTTCCTTAGGACTTATGTTTGGACTTATTTTTTGCAGAGACCTTTGGGGGGGGGGGGGGTATGCTGCTAGTTTGGGTATGTGTGTGTTTGGGGTCGGGGTGGGCATGAGGGCTGGGGGGGTCTTGCATTCCAGTACAAAGAGCGTGCATAGGGAATGGCACTCAACATAACTCGGCACTTGTCATTCTGAATCGGTCGGCTGGTGGCGGAAGCTGCCTGCTGCCACTCCAAATGACCCTGGTCTGGCATGGGGGTGGAGGAGGGAGGGGGGCAGAGAGGAGGGGGGGGGTGTCTCTCGCAGCCTGGGAGAGAGCAGCTGTGTGGTTGGGGCATACACATACACATGCACGGTCACACATACACACACACACACACACACATACTCCAGGCACCCATCGGCCGCGTCCTAGGCCGGACTGACAGATGCATCAGGGGCTAAAATGCAATAATGAAATAATACAGGCAGACATCATGTCCGTGGTTTCCATCATTGTTAAAGATTTTTGGTAGCTGAGTACCCCCACTTAGGTAATTTGTTTCCGTGTGTATAATCCTATTGCCCACTATTAAATTAAACCAACTGGCCATTTTGGTTTTGAAACCTATAAATATCCCAGTTGCCATGAGCATGGACAATATGTGGTGCGCCTCATCTGATTACAGGAAAAGCACTTAATAATTTCACTCCTACCCCACCCCCCCAAACATACGCACACGCACACACACACACACAGTCACATACACACAGCCCTTAAAATGTAATAAGTTAATAAATCTAAAAAGGTGACCCTCTGGATCAGGTGACCTTACTGCCCCCCCCACCGATCAAAAAACTGGAATGCCTCCTGTCTGACCCTAAACAAATGTCCTCTAAAAAGCACTCAGCACACATGGCTTCCTCCCTCTGAGCCACTACGCTGTTCATAAATGTGAAACCTGCATACACATGCATATACAGGAAATACAAATACTTGACAGTTATGAGCCTGAATGTGTTTGATCTTGGCTGTACTCATGGAATCTCCCTTTCGTTTGGTGAAAGTCTTGTGCAGAGTGCAGACATTACTTTTTGGCGTATTTAAATGATGAGAAACTATGAGGACTGCAGCTATAATGAAGCGTTTGGACATGGAACACTCCATACAGGCCCTGCTGGGAATGAAGACTAAGCTGGCATGAGTGTTACGGGAGGTGGACTGACTGGTCAGGGAACAGTGTTCAAAGGCGAAAGGTGATCTACTCACCTCAGCACTGACACGATGTACAGCACTCTGGAGCTGTTCCCAGTACAGTGAGCAGTGATTCACCTCTCCCTGCTTACACATCCAAAAAAGCTGATCTGAACTCCATCCCTCTAACCTATCTTTATTTTGAACTTAAATGCAGTGGACACATACTGTAGATGTTATGTCCTCAAACAAATACTACAGAAGTAAAACTTATTCCACACAGGGCTATCTGAGGGGGGTGTAAACACTGAATTATGGAGCATGTTCGTGCACACATTCATTTTGATCTCTCTGCACCCTGCAGCTTCTCAGCATGACCTGCAGTGTGAAGGTGAGGTAAATTCATTGATCAGTGGATGGAAAAGTCAGCCTGTCGTCACGACTCGCTGCTTACCAACTCCTAATAAATTTCTCTCCGTGACCACAGGGGTGTATTTGCGGCAGTGCTAATCCTTCAGAATTGAAAACAAATAGCTTAAAGGGACACCAGGCAACGTTTTCGTGTTAATTAATCATCTTTGTAAGTCGGCATATGGTTAAATGACTCATTACGGGGCGAATGAAGGCTCTCTTGCCCGCCCCTACTGCCTGTAGGAAGAATATCCCACTTGCAAGTTCGGTGTATCCTACCCGCCGACCGAAGCAGGGTCAGTTTACAGCACAGAGGCAGGCTAACGAAACGCTAGAGATTGTTGCAAACGTGTGTATAATGGCAGAGCCGATGAAGAAGCAGCGAAAACCCTTGACGGAAGACGCAAAGAAAAGGAAAAGAGCTTCAGACCGAGCGAGGGGGAGTTTCATAGAGAAAAAGCATCAGGCTTGCCTGGTGTCCCTTTAAATGTAAGACAGCGCCCATTATTGTTTTTTTTTCCTTTAAGTGCAGCGATTATTGTATCCCTCACATAGGCCTGTATAACAGTGAAGGAGTGAAATATAAAGGCATTATAATTACAGGGATTCATTTACACTTGACAGAAACTTTAGACATTAAAAGTTCATCAGAGCTGTGAACCCATTACACAGAGCTGCTTCAAATTCATTATCACCTGTAACACAAACAGAGAAAGAAGGGGGGAGGTGATCACGGCTTGGCAGCAATCTGAAGAAATCCAGGAAGAATTCACAGCCTTGTCATAAAGAGATGAACTCCTGCTCTCTCCTGCAGTGCCCCCAGGCTAAGTATAGAGGCTAATGGCTCGCTAACACAACAACAGCGCATGTAATGCTAATTGATTATTTTAGCATGGAGTACTCTGAAACAACATTTGATTCCAGCTATTGAATTTGGCGTATTTGTTGGAGTAGTTGTGCCTTAATATGAGATATACACTAATTTAACATTTACACATAGACTAATGTGTTTACTACCCAAATGTAGAAGTCCTATTTGTATGAGAGCTGATGTAACAGTGCAGACATCGTTGAGGTGCTTGTGTAACGCACAAGCTAAGCATCTCAGAACGCCTTGCTTAGGACAGAAGTCCCTTTCCAAGCTCTAAAATAAAACCTTGAAGAATGACTCAGTAGTTAGACTGCTAATGAGGTTTCTGTTGCATGAATCTCAGCCCTCTATGCTATTTATATGAACTGAAGTCATTTTTAGCTATCTTAAACTATTCATAATATTTCCATATGTTATGTTCTACTGTAATGTCTTACTTTTATATAATAATGGACACTTTTATAGTGTTACACTATATGGAGGCCAGAAAAAGAGGACTGATAAAAAACCTGATCGCGTTTATGAAAGCATTATTTCTTCAATGAAAACATTATGCTTTGTCATCATAATTCACTAGAGTCGTGTCTCATAATGGCTTTGGAATCCAATACATTACAAAGCATGAAGTTTCATACATGAGACTGCATTTCTGCAAGCAACAATGGATCCCAAAGCAGGCTGGGAGCACTTTGGCAGAAAGGCCGGTTTGGTGAGCTCCCATATGCGAAACGCAATCTATCTGCAACAGGCTGATGTGCCAGATCATTAGCCTTCGGTGGAGGCGAGAGGGAGCCACACCGCGACATCTCCCCATGCCAAATTCCGGTCGTGGCGCTGCTTCAAACCCGCCCCTCCCCTCCGCTCCTGCTTCCAGAGCGGCCCACGGGGCGCGGGGAGGGAGGCGCAGTGAGATGGGGCTTAATAGATTAGCTGACAGAAGGGCGACGCGGAGGCCACAGTCAGCGGAGAGCGCGGGCAGCATCTGCTCAAAGGCCATCTCCCCGCAACCAGGCCTCGGTCACCAGAGGAGCGCGGGCACAAAGCCTCCATCCCGGGCTGCCCGCTAATGCCACTCGTTCCTCATCCAGGCACACACACACATGCACGCACAGACACCCACCCAAAAACACACACACACACACAGACAGACACACACACACACACACACACACACTTACGCGCATAGACACACGTGTGCGTGCATAGAGAGGGAAAACTGCAGCAGCAGCCCCCAACCCTCCCACACACACACTCTCTCTCTCTAATTAGGAAAATGCATTTATTTATGTGCCCACTTACCAGGAGAGATGATGAGACCTTCACCTCACAATCTCACTGTTCCAGTGGTAAGTCTGTGTGCTGCAAGCAAGAGGTCTAGTTTACTTTCTGCAGTTTTCCACACTTACGGTTTCTGATGGTCAGAAGTCTCAAGGTCATCTCACCCACTGTTGTCTGGCATGATCTTTACAGCCACAGTTTACATTCATAATCAGTGCAGGTTTCTATAACAGCTTTCTGTATTGTGGCCTACAGATGCTAGCACACAGGACAGACCGGTGCAGCCACATATTTTGGCTAGTTCTGTCAAGTGCCAAGTTTATTGCTCTTTAATGCGTACTTCAGTTTCAAAAAGAATCTTCATTTGGCCATTTGTGAGTGGGTGAATGTCACCAATTTCGGACAATTTGGTGGTGTTGTCCTTTCACACCAGGCTATCACACAAAAAGACGAGACCAACAAACATCATCGAGGGAGATTTATCTTTGCCAAAGGATGGGGGGCGGGGGTTGCATAAACAGAAACTGGATCCCACAAGGGTGCAAGCGAACTAGTCTTTTAGTTATAAGTAAAGGTCAATGCATATGAGAGTGTTGAAATGCCAGCCTGGTTATTGTGGCGGAGGATCTGTTTGTGCTGTCGGCCAGATGGATTGTCTGCTCTCAAGTGTTCTTCCAGTCCCCATCGATCAAATGACAACTGCCTTGTGATATAGAGAGAGAGAGAGAGAGTTGAGAAATCTGGAGAGACTATTCTCTTATCAATCATTAAAACCAGGCTGGTACACAGGACTGTCTGAAACCTTGTGAAATTTGATGATCACTTGAAGTCTAATTCAAAAGAAACATGTGACAGTAACTGCACCATGACACACACACACACACACACACACACTCTCTCTCTCTCTATGTCTCTGTGTCTCTCTTTGTCTTAATCTCTCTAAACTGTTGCCAAACTTTTTACCCGGCTGTATGAGTAACGAGCAGGGGTCCTCATAAACGAAATGTTCGGCGTCCCTCTTCTCTTGGTCTCTCTCAGTCACCTACTCTAACGCCACACACTTTCCGTGCTCGAGTTCTCATGCTGGAAATTCCAACTATAGTACTCAGAGCGTGCCTGTGGATGAAGTGATAGTTCGTCATTCCACCGCCACACATTGGGTTACACGCACTACAGAAGGCCCGTGACGAACACCTTCTGTCCTAACGGCTGGCAGTCGAGAGCTTTTAAGTGTGGAAAGCATTAGCTTCCAGGGACATCTCCTCCTGACCTATGCAATCATTAAGCTCTTAAAGGTTGGGCCACGGGGCCAGGAGGGGGAACCCTTATGGGTTAAGGAATTCAGGCAGGGTCAAGTTCTGGCATCCAATAGATAAATGAAAAACATAAATTGTGCTCACGGTTCAGGGGATTCCATTGTACGGTGTGTGTGTGTGTGTGTGTGTTTTGTCAGAATGAGGGAGATGGAGCGAGAAAGAGAAAAGAGAAAGTATATTAGAGAAAGTGTGTGTGTTTGAGAGAGAGAGATGTGTGTGTGTGTGTGTGTGTGTGTGCACGCACGTGTGTCTGTCTGTGTGTGTGTGTATGTGTGAGAGCAAACATGTGCATGTTTGTGTGTTCTTTTAGAAGAAAGTGACTCTGTGTGTGTGTGTGTTTGAGGGGGGAGTGTAATGGGTAGGGGAATGGACGGGTAGATGTTGAACAGATCCCACTCCCTCCTATGTAATTGCACAGATAACAGAGCCTCATGCAGGCACTCTCGGAGTCGGGAGGCAACTCTGTGATTTACCGCACTTTAATGGCCCTGACTTCAAAGAGGCACAGGAGGGGAGAGGAGGGAAAAATCATTAATAGATACATTTAACAATGAGATGCATTGGACAGGGCCGTCTCCACTCACACTGTTGCTATTTGAGAGACATGCGTAGTGGACCCATTTCAAATGCTTTATTAATAGCTAATGAGATTACTCTCTCTCTCTCTCTCTCTTTCTCACTCTCTCTTTCGCTCTAGTTCTTTCTCTTCAGTATTTTGTTTTTTGTCCTTGCCCTTTCACTTTCTTTGACCTGAAGAAAGCCAGGGCTAAAATGATCGCTTGTAAAACACACCAATGCATTAGTTGAAGCTTTTAATGTCTTATTTCCGAGCCTGGGTTTTTAAAGGACTCGTATATCCATTTCTGATGTGCCCCTCTTTCCTGCTCTGGACTCAAGGTCTGTCATCTGTGCTTGGGGCGGCGGTGGAGTATTTCACTGAGATAACGCAACTCCACACTGAGGCCAACAAACACTTTGCTGCCACTTTTAAAGATGTTTGCCGACTGGCACAGGAGGGGGAAAAAATGGAAATAAAGAGACCAAATGTTTTGCATTCAGACTTTTAATCTGAGAAGCTGTTTCAGCATCTATTTCCTTACTAAGAGTTCTTGGTTGGCAATAATTCCGAGAACTCATTTCTTCAATCCGTTTTTTTTTTTAGCCAGCAGGCATCGAGATTTCAATGGCGCAAAATCCTGCCACTGTCAGACTACCAATAATGGGACTGACGGCTTGATTTCTCATGAGGGGGGCCATCAGAACACATTACGTGTGTCTCCCCCTGCATCAACACCAGCATATCAAAGGGAAGCAAAAATAGACACTGGGTGTATGTATTTATGTTCATGCTCATTAATGTATAAAGGCCTACTTCTGTAGGATGAAAGGCTGGGATGTATATAGGCCTTTGCCGTGTTGTGTGGTGTGCACTCGCAGTGCCACTGTGAACTTTGATCTTGCGTGTTTAATTAGGCTTGGCTCTGGTGTGCTGTGCCATTCGCTGGTCTCTTTAAGGGAAGCATTTGGTGACCTTTCCGTGTTAGCACGGCTAGTTCATCCCCTCTGCTTTGGAGACGCGCAGTACGGCCACACATTCGGCTTGGCTTGAAGGAAACACCACCTCCTGTCCTCTCTTTGGCATTAATATCCCCAAGAGCCCCCCACCCCCCATCCCACCCCTGTTTGTTGCCACTTTAATTTGGCCTTTAGGCTTTAACAAACTGACTAAGGTCCATGTTGTGAGAGCACTGTAATACCACGAAGACGAAGAAAAAGACGAAGAAAAAGGAAAAGAGACAGATGCAGAAAGAAAGAGAGGGTGAATATAAGGAACTGTTTTTTCCTTATCAGCGTTGGGTTGGCTTGTAGCACTGTGGTGTCTTTGTAAAAAGCAGGAGTGGCGATGCCTCTGGCTTGTGTCAGAGCATACATCAGAGGGGGTGAAGCAGCTGGCACTCTAAGGGCCTCTAAATGGCAAATGAATCACCACTACATCTGCCATTCGCAGCTCAGGGTCCACATCCAGGCAGGAAGATTTAGGTAATTTAAAACCAGGCAGAGCGGCTGGCCTGGAAGAATAACCAAAGGCAAAAGTTTTGACTTTTTTGCCAATTGACCAATTGCTTTTCAATTCATAGAACTCATTGCTGCATATTATGTCACAGAGTTGTTAAATCTCATCTTTTGTGTGAAGAACTTATCAGAATGCCAACTAAATATGGAATCAAACTGAACAGACTGTGACCAACAGTTTTAGTGTCTATGACCACAGAGCGATCTTGCATCCTTGCTCCTCTGTTGCTGAATATAAAATGTTGGGTTGCCAGATTGGCAGCTAGGGTTTTAGGGCCCTGCACTCCCTTTTGGCCTCCGAGGCCCCATGGCAGCAACCCCTGCTCTCTCCTACGTACTACACCCCATAGAGTTGGCAACCACATTACATTGGATTACATGTCATTGGTTCAGGTGAGTATCTCTGTGTTTTCACAATGATCAAATTCTGATTAAATGCTGCTTTGGCAGGCTTTACTGTTCATGTTACACTATTGTCATTCTGATTGAACACTTTTTCCTGAGTGGTGAAGAGATTAGTCTTTAAACAATCAAATTTCTGACTAGAAGAAAATTAATTTCAGTGTAATAAGCTCATGTGTCCTTCTTCTCTTTTTCTTATGTGCATTCACAATTTTAAGTTAATTTAGCTGATTTATTTTTTTGGTCAGGTTTAATGAACATACAGTAGTGCATATGGTAAAGGAGAATTACAAATCCTACAAATCCACTTCTAGCCACGTGTATGGACTGTCTGTGCAAATTAATGAATTACTGCACCAAACCAAACTACCTGAAGTATCACTTCTATATGTTAATTAAACAACAACATTCTGGTAGTACCATGACTATGGTGACTTAAAATGAAAAAGGCAACAAAAAAACCCTAATGATGTTTTTTGAAGGTTTGCTTTCAAAAGGGAGCTGTAGTTTGAAAAGGTCACATGGCCTTCCATATGTCTCTCATGTGCCATTTGTGATGGTTCATTATAGTGTCTGACCATCTGAGTCAGCTGTGACATTTGTCAGAAGCCATAAAATCTACAGCCATTACCGCAGAACCAGAAATGGAAAACATCTTACACTTGCACAACTCTGCATTACATTTATACATGTGTGGGGGTGTGAGTTCGTGAGAACTTGTACATGTCTGCGTCCTCAAGTGTGTATTTGTCTGTGTGTGTGTGTGTGTGGGTGTGTGTATCTGGTCTTCATCTGTAACTGTGTGCTGTCTCTGTGTGAGTGCATGTGTGTGCACTGAAAATGTGTGTGTGTGTGTGTCTTTAGGCTCTCTGTAGGAGTCTGCGAGCTAGCGAAGGCTTTCAGGAGCACACCGCCGGGCCGTGCACTTAAGAGGAGCGCAGAGGAGTGCAGGAGTGTGTTTTCGGGCCCTGCCGCCCGCTTAATGCATTATTATTGTTACCACATTCTTACGCACTGCGCTGCGAAGGGGAAAAAGTAGCCTGGAAATGGTTTTCAAGACCCCGGTCGGAGAAAATGTATACCACTATAAATACCCACTTAGAGACGAGCATGGTAACCCCCACCACCATCCACACCCCCACCCGTCACACCCCCAACCGATGCTTTGCTCATCACAGCCTTGTCTGATGTGGTTGGGGGGAAACTGACTGGCTGTTTGAGACCCATAAAGCTCATTTGCTCTCAGACGTGTGAAACAGCTTTGTGTTTTTAATCAAACATACACCAAAGAGGGCTAAGGTCATTTTCACACAATGAGCCAAAATAAACTTCTTCACCTATTGACGCTTAGGCTTAGTGTTTACTTGAATTCCTGCTCTTCACTAATGGCCTCATATTGTTTCAAACACACACACACACACACACACACACACACACACACACAAGCGTCCCTGGCTGAGTTTGAGTAAATGGCATTTCCAGGTTCTTGTTTAAGCGCTGTCACTCTCTGTGAGGGCCAGACGGCAAACCCTGTCCAGGAGCAGGTGAGAGGAGAGGAGAGGAGAGGAGAGGAGAGGAGAGCCTCACTAAGAGGGAGTAGGGTTACTAATGCGGGGAGGGTGACTTTTTTGAATCGCTGTTTGGCTGAAAAAAAGGCCTGTATCCCGTAAATGCCCCTACCTCTGAGAGTCCATCAAAGGCCCCAGGGGGGAAGAGGAAGAGAGGGAAAAGGAAAGAGCGAGAAAGGGAAAAGAAAGAAAGATACGGGCGGTGCCCCCCCCCCCCACACACACACACACACACACACACCCTCCCAATCTCATCGCATTACAAGTGCTTTTACACAATAGAAGATGCCTGTGCTTGAAAAGTGACCCCCCCCCACCCCCACCCCCCCACCCAGTAGCACCTCCCTGATAGCCTCTCTTCACCCCCCCACCACCCACCCCCAGTCACATCCTCCCATCTTGCGAAGCTAACCCTTTTAGCTGAGAAAAACCATACCTCTTTAGAGAGGCACGCAAGCAGGCGCTCAGAGTGAAAACACATAATGGCCAGGATTGGGTTACTCTCTACTTTAGGGCAAACAAGACTGGCCCCTTAATTGCCTTACCAATATTTGCATGTCCCTCTCCATGTTACTGAAAACCCTGCTAAGTAACTGAGCCCCGCCGGCCCGGCACTATTTTAAGTTGTTTGCGGATGCCTCGGAGGGCCGTCGAAACGGGACAATTACGGGCCAGATTTTCGCACCGTAATGGACGGGGTGGGTTGGGGGGGGGTTTTGGCTGAGTGGGTGATGGTGGTGGAGGGCCCTCTCGCTTTCCCCGCGATGGCCCTGCGATCTCGAGTGACAAGGAGTTGCCTCGTGTCATCTCATCTCACCTTGTCCTGTCTGCCCCAACGCCACATCCTTGATTACTGTCTGCAATTTACACACACACACCACACACACACACACACACACACACACACACACATACATACACCATCAGCATGGCTCTCCGACGTGGTCCTAACATGGTTTAAGAATGTGGAAGAAGAGACAATCTCCATAGGTTTTAATTATTGAGCTTTCCTCGTTAATAATTCACGCCCATATTATGGGCTCAAGCCGAAGACGAGGAGAAGGTAATATTCACCAGTCTGTGGATTCTAACCCCCTCCATCTCTTTTTCACCCCCCCTTCTTCCATTCTCTCTTTCTATTTTAGAAGAACATACCATGCCACTCAGACAACTGGCTCTAAGTGTATTAGATCCAAGGCAGAGTTTAGCTGGTAATGGTAAATGCTTGTAGCTTTGGGAAGCTACAGCTCTTGTGGAGTGTCCAGGGAGAGAAGTCCCATTATGAGGTGGTACAGCCTGTATTTACCCCTGAGTGAGGCACTCTGCTACTCTCCCACTGTGTGAGGGAGCCATTATGGCGAGCAGCTCCTGAGGTAAATGTAAGCCTTTTTATGGATGTCATGATATGCATGTTATTACTAAGTTTCTGGTGGGTTGTGTGCATGGTAAATGTAGTATTTTCTGTCTTTTGAAGCACAAGTGAAAATAAACAGTATCACCTATCTTAGTCACTGTGGTCTTTCTTGCCAAATAAGAAAGCAGAGGAAAAAATGGAGGCATCTGAGATAAAGTCTGTCTCCTCGCCAGCTGAAATAACAACCTTGAAGAGATTCCTCACCTGTTACTTTAAGTTTGAGTCAGAGTTCAAGTCAGAGAGAGAGAGAAAATCATACCTTTTAATGTTTAAAACCCAATGACATATCTCTGAAGGGACTGAATTGCATAGCATTCCTGCCCGATCATGACCCTGATAGCGCTGAAATGTTGGCCCACAATGTGACAGCGTTTACTCAATGAGCACATGACACACCCACAGAGTCACACATTCAACCCTCAAGATCCCCACAAAGCCTGAGGACATGAACAAATAATCCATTACTCAGTTCAAGAAAGATGACACACTATTGTGGCTGTTTGTACTTCACAAGTCTTTCTTAACAAGCATAAAGAATGTCTTCCTTCTCATTTTGCAGCAATGTTTCATGATTGTTTGCTCAGCTTTGCAAGTCATGATTAAAGACATTAAAGGTTTCTGCGGTCAACATGCCCCTCCAAGCAAGTATAATATTAGCTTTTATCGAGCAAATCCTTGAACACGACATATTCAGCCTTGTGCCTCCAATAAAATCAACTGTGGTTGCCGTGGCAGTTCTCTGGCAACTACTGGAGACATTTTGTTCTGTTTATCTGATCACTGATTGGGAACCAAAATGTGTCCCCTGAAACATCGAGTCTAACCACTATTCAGCGCATTCTGCAGAAGCTAATTTGGGGAGCATCGGTGACTGTGATCCTGGACCCCTCAGAGGGAATCCAATCAGGACCCCCAAACTTTGTATCAAGGTCTAACATCCAGTTTCGGTGAACTCCGACTGAAGCTCTATGTTGTTTTTCCTGACACTTTCTCTTCTCTTCTCTTCCTCTCTCTCTCTTTCTCCACCTTTGTTTAAAGATTTGCAAGCAGGCAATAGCTTGAGTTTATATCAGTTGGCAACAGGCTCAAACCTGCACTGACATTCTGTAGGGACAACTATTAGGAAACACTCTTCCTCTTGCTCTCTTTCTAGCTCCACACACTCACCTGCATAACACCCCGCCCCCACCCCCTTCAGCACTCCATCAACCTCATATTGACTTATTGCTCAATTCATAGTCACATCCATTAATTTTCACTTGTCACTCTCGCTCTGTGTCTGTCTTTCTCTCCTTCGTGCCATCTTACCCTCTGGTTTCGCTTTGGAGGTTGTTTTTGCTCAGTTCCTTCCACAGGAGTAGGGCTCCTTCCCTTAATGGCTCCAAACTGAGCCTTGGCTGAGGGGAAGTGGCTAAGTGACTTAGCCTTGTTTCGGTGCCTATTGAAAAGAGCTTTTTATGGGCAGAACATAAAATAAAACAAATGGCAGAAATGAAAAGCAACGACCCAAAATTAGCCCCTTTTCCAACCCAAACCACGACCACAAACCCACCCACATCGCACCGCGCATGATCCTCAAGAGTGAGTTGTTTGGGGCTTGTGGCAGGGCTTGTGATGGTGGAGGTGGAGGGGTGAGCTAAGGCTGTTGGAAAGTGTTTTCCGTCCCTGAGCTACAGGCCCGCTGTTGAGAGTGAGAGTCGCTCTTCGCTGTGAGTTCCATTGTTGTGGCTGAAATCCATTACAGCCTAGCTTTTGTGTGGCACATCAAAGACGGGGCCTGGCATATGGATTATGAGCATGGAGAATGACGACTGACAAATCTGTCATTTCGTGGCTCTCCCTGGTATAGGCTATTGGTGTTTAATAGGAGCAGATTAGTGCCGACTATCACTCCTCTTTATGCTTCATGGAAGATAAAAAGGAAACATAGCACGAGAGAGGGAGAGCAACAGAGAGAGAGAGAGACAAAGAGGGTAACAGATATGTAAATGGAAAATGTACTATCCCTATATAATACGCTCACATCATAAACGTGTCATGTAAGTCATGTAATAACACTACGACAGCAAGTTCATAATGAAGGCACTCTCGACAAAAGGTACGAACGGCCACGCAGCTCACTTTAATCACGGGTGATTAGAAAAGCCCCCATGATGATTACTTCAACATTATCATGAGATTGCTGGGAGACGGCTGCCCCTGTCACGAACGGAGCGTTTTACGCTGATTGGCAAACCAGATGTGTCCGTGGAGCCGCCGCGCTGCTAATTGCAGAGAGAGCAGCTGGGCCCTGCGTTTCATAACGGCCGCTTTATTTGATGTCGGCCCGCCGACGCGGACTTCAAAAGCCACTTGCTGCCATTACCAATATCAGTTCTTCTGCACATTCATTTCATCACTGATCATAATACTCGATTATTTGATGGAACTGATGGGGCTGATTGAATGCCCATTTCCTGATGGGGGGTGGGCGGCTTGTAGCCGGCCAATGGGTTAGTTTAGCTGACGACTCATCCCTTCGGCTCTGTTGCTAGTCTGATTGCAGGGGAGGATGGCTGGGCCCAGGGTTTTTAATGGCAGAACCAGCTGCTCTGTTTCGGCACAAACCTCACCTGTTGCTCATAAATGTATTTTTAAGATCATCTTCGTATCCATTACACATTTCGCTGGCAAGCCACTAAAGGAGGCAGAGGCTGTTCCAGGGGACAGTGCTCTAATGACCAGAGGGGAACGTGCTTGTGTGTGTGTCTGTGTAGGAGAGAGAGAGCGAGACAGAGAGAGAGTGGGGTATGGAAAGACAGAGGGAGAGAGAGAGAGAACACAACTGCGACCACTCGCGTCTGTCTGACAAGGGCCAGGTCACTGTTCATCTCATTGTTTAATGTAATCGGACGAAGGGCCAGGTTCTGTCCGAAGAGCCCCTGTCGATGTTCCGCGCTCTCTGAACTGGAGACATTCCACGTGGCTTTTACAAGTGTGGAACGGTCCGGAAGTTTCTGGGGAAACGCTTAGCTTAGAGATCTGTGTTTAATGGCGAGGCTTATTTCAATTCCTGATGCAATTGAGGGGAAGGGTTACCGCCACACCTGTTCTGTGGGGATTATTCCAGTGTTATCCCTGACAACGGCACAGAAATGGGGGGAAAAGGAGCCTAATTTTTACAGCAAATGATAGCATGGGGTAAACCATTAAAACCCCCACACTATATCGCCCCTGCACACACATACTCCAACCATTTCCATATGATGGAAAATGGTAAAAGGCTTCATAAAACAGATGGTCAGTTGTTCCATCGGCATTGTTCAAAATCTTTGCCAAAGAAAAAACAAACAAAAATAGAGCTAAAAGAAACAAAAACAAAATGAACAAAAGCAAACCTGTAATAATAACAGAGTTAAATTCAAGGCCTCTGATGTTACAGCGAGCTTCTCTAAATGTTTCCCAGAATGCCTTGAGCCTTGTCTTCTTCATCCCCATTATTGCTCAGGGCTTCAAATGGTGATTTGTTCGCCAAATAGTCCATTCACTTTAGAGCAAAATGGGAACGAACCCCCCTCTTTCTTTTCAGAGGTAATTAAATCTTCAAAGGACCATTTTCTGTCCATCTGTATCAAGCTCAGGCTGGGATAAATAGGAGCTACACGTTCCCAATAGAGGGGACACAAGGGTGATGTAGGAGGCATGCTTATCCTTCCTCAATTAGATGGCCGCCATCAGCATTCATAATTGTGAATATGTGTATACATGTACCGTGTATGTGTGTGTGGAGGGTGTTAGAAGGTGATATGGCTTGAGAGAGGCTGAAAATAAGAGCCTTTATGAGGACTTTAATAAGTTGAAATATGTATGTTGCTGGGTTAATAACACTCCACCTGAAGACAAAAACATCTCAAAAGGGGAATGTGATGAGACCAGGTGAGTGGCAACATGGGCCCACGTGATTGTATATGTGTGTGTGTAAGAGGAGCGAGGGAAGAGATCGGCGTCTTTGTCGCAAAGTGCTTCCCAGACAGGTAATCTAAGATGTGCGGTGCCACAACCGGGCACCAAAGAGTACAGGAATCGATGGAGGCAATTAAAAGTGAAAAGGAAGGACATTTGACGAGACTGCCGCTACGCCCGCCGCCGGAGTTTAATGTCAAAGGCGCAGAGCCCTGTCAGGCTGAGGGGGTCAAGTTCAAGTAAACTTGTCATAATTCCTCTCTGTTGGGTGACAGCCAAATGGAGGACTTCATATTCAATTTTTGTCTAACACACATACACTGACACGCACACAATGAAGTTGGCATCAAGCGAGCGAGGACAACAGTTCCTTTTGTATCTTAATTTTTATTAATTAAATACACCATACTGGAGCAAACGTCTCTGAAAATATCACAAATAGATTTCTCTCTCATTCAGCATTATACGTTGGTGAAAATTTCTACTTTACCAACTATGATCTTCATGTTTATATGTCTGTCTGTCTGTCTATTTGTCTGTCAGTCAGTCCGTGTGTGTCTGTCTGTCTGTTTGTCTGTGTCATGTTTGGAGTGGTTTCAGGATTGGAAGGGGGAGGGGTATGGCTAAGTTGTGTTTACTGGGAGCAGACTGTACTGTAGCCACATTGGACGAAAAACATTTACATGCATACATACATGGTAGTTTTTTTTTTTCTTTTTTTTACAAATACACCAAGAGTGTTCGTGATTAGATTTTCGCACAAAAGAAAAGCCACCGGGACTTCTTGTTAACCCAGTCTTTTGTTTTTTTTTGTTTTTATATCACCCCAAAATGAAACACATTCCCTTTTACAACACTTAAAATATAGAGCGAGAAGATACCATGTCATGAAAGAAAAAGGAGGATAGATAAGAAAGCAAAATGGTTAAAAGGAAAGGAATATGGTACAGGACAAGTCAGGTCGCCCCACCCCGAACAATTTTCAAAAACGGACACAAACAAGCAATTGCAGATTTTTGGGGAAACAAAAAGAAGAAGAAAAAATGCTGTAGTTGATTAGCTTCTTTTGTCTTCTATTTCCTTCTGCGCACTTCTTTTTCACTTTCTCTTTCTCCCTGCCTTATTTTCTCTCCTTTTCTCTCAACCAGAGATGTCCTGTTGTCATCCAAGTCTGGATCTCCATCCGTCCATTTATCTTCCTCTTTCTCTCTCTCTCTCCGTGTGTCGGAGTTCCTCTGGCTCTGAGCAGTCTCTTTTGAGTCCAGGTTCATGGAGTCCTCAGAGAGTTCTCTCCAGTGCACATTTGCACAGAGCCTCATGTGGTGTGTGTGTGGGAGGGGGGTCTGTTTGCGATTGAAAATGTGTGTATAGTTGGGGGGGGGGGGGGGGGGGCACTGGGAGAGAAGGAGGGGGTCAGGATTCTGCTGGACCTCGGCAGGCGATGGGACTCGGGGTAGTTGCCTGGGCGGCTCGACTGCTGGGGCTGCTTAAGGTGCTGAAGCAGCGGAGCTCTGTAGGGCCGGCTCAGGCGAGTGGCCTCTGGAGGACAGAGATTCTGGAGAGCGAGGATTTGACCAGAGACCAGGGCAGGGGGCAGGGGGAGCAGCGGATGGACTGCCAGCGGGCAGGCGGGCAGGCTGGGGTGGGGGGCAGGGGGTTCCGAGACGTCTTGAGCACGAGGGTGAGCGAGGGCTGAAATGAAGGCACACATCCTGCTTCCTGCTGCAAGCCTCCTCCTAACAAACCTGAGAGACGGACACAAGGGACAAGATGAAAAAGACGTCAGCGATCACTTGACCAATCATAACGTTCAGACAACAATTCAAACAATTCACAACAGTCAATTTCCAACAAATGAGTGGTAGTGGAATACACAGTAGGTGATGGTGGGAAAAGGATTTATCATTTCAGCTTTTTGTCTCTGCAACCTCTCCATCTAAGCACCTCCTCAAAGCCCAAACAGGAAACTGCTGCCCATCAGTCCAGACAGGATGTCCCGCCTCCTACACCTGGACACTTGCGGCCATCGACACGCCACCACCGTCCCGCTAGCTTGCCTGCCCGCTGCTGCTCCGTCGCTAATGAGACGGGGGCGTTCAACTGGGGGCCGCCTCCGCAATGACATCTCGGAGCGGTGGAACACTATCGCACCCCTGCCAGGCCGCCCTGAGCAGCCCCCCCCCCTCCACCCCCCACGTTACATTTATTGATCAGCCAGGCTTCAGGAGCCATCTGCCACTCTGTTTCCTGCACGTTAACTCAAAGGCGCGGCGTGTAAAGTCCTCCTGTCTCTCTCTCTCTCTCTCTCTCTCACTGTCTGTTTCGTGTAATTTTAACAACACTCAAAACACCGCCCCCAGGGTGTTGAGTTTCTGTGAAGCAGAAAAATGCTGAGAGAGAGTGAAAGAGAAAGAGAGAGAGAGAGAGCGAAGGAAAGAGAGAGAGAGGAAAAAAGGAACACAATTATGCTCTTGTCTGCCCCATTGTGCTGTTTTCACAGGCAGCAAGAATGACTTTTCCTTTTTTTCCTCCTACTGACCCCCTTCTTCTCTTCTCTTTCCCCCTTCTCTCTCTCTCTCTCATTCTTCATCTCCTTTCTTTTGTTTTTAAGATTCTAGGGGGCAATTTACTTTTCCCTCCTTTCCTCAAATTACTAAGAGGGTTTGCAGTCTATTAGTAATTGCAAACCCCCTCCTCCTTCCTCTCTCCCCTCCCCTCCCTCCCACCTCCACCTCCTCCACCACCCCCCACTTTCGGGGGGCTAATTAAAATGACGGAGGCTGGGAAGGTTGGGCTCCCCTGGGTGGAGGCTTGGCATGAGAAAGGTAATTTGTCTGTCCTGAACAAAGAGATTAGAGGCCAAGGAGCCAGGAAGCCCCTCTTAATAAATGAGCATCAAATGTCCTGTGCCACAGACACGGACAACACCAATTATGTCACCATGAAATCGCACATGAGAGGGAGGGAGGAGGGGGAGGAGGAGAATGGGGGGGGTGGGGGGGGGTGTAGAAAAAAGAGAGAGCGTTCATATCCGGCCAAAGAGTGTGTGAGTGTTTATGTGTTTATGTGTGTGCTGTGCATGTGGGTGTGTGGTTGTGTGGGTGTGAATGTCTGTGCATGTGTGAGTGAGTGAGTGAGTTTGTGTGTGAGTGAGTGAGCGAGTGTGTGTGTGTGTGAGTGTGTGCTGCCCCTCTTCACTCCAGTTCTCTCCAGTCCCCTCCTCTCCCTGCTGCTCTCCTGGCAGATCACTCTCCTCTCCCCTTCTCTCTTCTTCTACTCTCCTCTCTTCTTCTACTCTCCTCTCTCCTCTCCCCTTCTCTCTTCTTCTACTCTCCCCTTCTCTCTTCTTCTACTCTCCCCTTCTCTCTTCTTCTACTCTCCTCTCTTCTTCTACTCTCCTCTCTTCTTCTACTCTCCTCTCTCCTCTCCCCTTCTCTCTTCTTCTACTCTCCCCTTCTCTCTTCTTCTACTCTCCCCTTCTCTCTTCTTCTACTCTCCTCTCTTCTTCTACTCTCCTCTCTACTCTCCCCTTCTCTCTTCTTCTACTCTTCTCTCCCCTTCTCTCTTCTTCTACTCTCCCCTTCTCTCTTCTTCTACTCTCCCCTTCTCTCTTCTTCTACTCTTCTCTCTTCTTCTACTCTCCTCTCTCCTTCTACTCTCCTCTCTCCTTCTCTCTCCTTCTCTCTTCTTCTACTCTCCCCTTCTCTCTTCTTCTACTCTTCTCTCTTCTTCTACTCTTCTCTCTTCTTCTACTCTCCTCTCTCCTTCTCTCTTCTTCTACTCTCCTTTCCTCCTGATGGTATGGCTCACTGTTACCTCCTCAACTCCATAACCCTAGCACCCAACCTGAGGCTAGTTCTGGCCAGCACATGTCCAGTCTGGTTAGGACTGTGCAGCGCCTAAGCTGCTACACACCGAACAGCACAAACCCTCCAGCAGTCCACAAGAAAACAACATGGGTAAATAAACAAATAAAGGAAATAAACAAAGTCAGAGATTCACATTTAATAATACTTCCTCCTCCATCAGTTCCCAGCTGCCCCGGCTGGGTGGCAGTGTATTAAGGAGTGCAGCAGCCACCCCCCCCCCCCCCCAACCCACCCCACCCGTGTTGTTTATTTATTTATTTTTTCTTCTGGTGTGGAGGGAGGTGTCTGCGCATATTTAAGAATTCTCTCCTCGCTATAATTAAGGCAGCGTGGGCCAATATTCAGATTGCATTTTAGCATTAATAATTCAGGTGTTTTCACTACAATTGATGTCGGCACATAAATAAACAATGAGGCCTCATATTTACCGCGGCAGACGCGGTGCGGGCGAGTCAAGAGAAGAGTGAGGGGAGAGAGGGAACGAGGGAGAGAGAGGGAGTAAGTGAGTAAGTGAAATGAGAGAGAGAAAGTGAGAGAGAGAGAGCAGGGCTTAACCAGACATTTAAAATTAAGCTAGATAATGCAAAAGGCTTTCAATTTGAAACGCGAGGTGCTCTTAGCGCTGATTTGTTAAAGTGACAAGGCCTTAAAAGGCCCTCTGATGGCTGTGAGGGTGGAGAGAGGGTGAGGAGGGAGGGGGGCTTAATGGAGCTCTTTGCATCCCACTCTCACCACAACCAACACCCCCCCCCCCCGCCCCAACAACACCACTCTTCTACGCCTCCATCCCGCCACCATCCCCGCTGCCACTGCAGCATCACCTAGTCAAGGTGAAACACACACACACACACACACACACACACACACACACACACACACACACACACACACACACACACACACACACACACACACACACACACACACACACACGCGCACGGGCGGGCGGGCGTCTCGCCTTTCTCTGCCAGCCATCAGAGTCCTCCAGACATCTCCATCATTCACTCGCACACTTTTTGCGTCGGAGTAAAAGGGACGTTCTGCCTTGCGAGGCCTCGTTAGCAGGACCCTGTGCGATCCGATAGCCCAGTTAGCAGACTAAACAATCCATCCGCCACCACTGCCGACATTCCACCCTAAGCTACGTACACAGGCTTCTGCATGGCCAGCACTGCCCTCTCCTCCTCAGTCTCGTTCCTGTTCTACTAAGATTGCAGGTCTGTAAGGGCAATGCAAAGTCCACAGTACACAGACAGACAGAGAGAGATAGAGAGAGAGAGAGAGAGAGAGAGAGAGAGATGACGAAAGAATGACCAAAACTGGGATACGGGGTGAAATCAGCAAACCACATAAGACTGTGTGGCATATGACAAGCTTAGACTGACGCATAAAGTATCGTAAAGCTCATTAAAAATAGCTCCGATCAAGTGCTTTCTCAGGCATTCATCAGGCCAGACTTCTAAGCATCCGTCTTGTTGTTCTGAAATGCTTTGTGAAATAAATGCGATTTTCCCCCCTTTCTTGGCCCAGACGAGTGGTGCAAAAGCTTTCGGCGGCACAGTGCAAAAGGGGGCCGAATGCCACTCGGCTAATGCCCCAGAAGTCCGAGCCGTGGAAAAATCCATGGGCCATTCAAAAATTGTCTTTGGTCAATAAGGTTTAATATATATTTGCAGAGGGTTATTGCACTGTGGAGTGAATGAGTCAATGTCATCAATACACAATCAGAATGAGTCACGATGAACTTTTCCCCCCTCTCGACGCATGTTCATACACACATGCATGTGCGTATACACAAACAAAACCTTCACGCTTACACACACACACACACACACACACACACACACGCACACACACGCGCACACACACGCGCACACACACACGCACACACACACACACACACACACACACACACACACACACACACACACACACACACACACACACACACACACACACACAGCTCTGCTTTCTGGTCTCCTGCCCATGCTTGGGCTTGCGTTAGCAGGCCTCTCATTGGAGGTTGACATTAATTGATACAAATTAGCTCTCTGGGTGACATGGCTCGGCGTGGCTCGGCACTTCCGGGCTGTGGCCTGAGGCTTCGTTAAGCAGGACTGATGGGGCTGGACAGGTACAAATAGAGAGAGAGGGGGGGGGGAGAGAGAGGGAGAGAGAGAGAGAGAGAAAGAGAGAGAAAGAGGGAGAGAGAGAGAGGTAGAGTGGGATAGAGAGAGAGAGGTAGAGCAGGAGAGAGAGGTAGAGCAGGAGAGAGAGAGAGAAAGAGAGGGCTGCTCCCGTCCTGGCTGCACGCTACAGCGCTCACACTCGCTTAGCCTTACAAACAAACGTGTTATGTGTTAATGTGTCCAAGTGTTTTTATGTTCAAATCTCTGCTGTCTCATGGGCTGTATGAAAATCTATTGTTGTGTGATGATATATTTTGTGTATGTGATGGCGCTATTTTACAGATCTGTGAAAATGAATTTCCCCACAGGGACAAAAAACTAAGTAACTCACTAAAAAAAACAGCACACACAACCACAACTGGGCATCACCACCCACTTAGTATTTGTTTACATAATTATACATTTTAGTTATTCATGTGCGTTTGCGTGTCCATATTCATGGGTACATGGGCTGGCAAAAAAGCTTAACAAAAACGAAAGGAAAACACTCCAACTAATTCACCAACACACACAGTCGTGATTGTGCCTAATCAGATGGTGTGACCATGGCAGAGGAGGAGGAGGAGGCGGAGGAGGAGGCAGAGAATTGGAGGAGAGACAGTGGGACAGGCCACTGAGAGCAAGCTGACTGCCAGAGAGGAAGAGGAGGAGGAGGAGGAGGAGGCAGTTGGGAGAGGAGGGGGAGGGTTACCTTCTGGTCTGGCAGTAGTGGATTCGTCTGCAGTGAACTCAAGTGCCCGTTGATGAGTGCTGTGGGTCTGTCGTGTTCGCAGAACAGGCTGCCGTTGATGTAGTGGAACCGGTCACCGGGGACGAGCCGGTTCCGGCAGGTAGAACACGTGAAACACTGCACAGGGGAGAGAGAACACAAGTCTATGTTAGCCACAATGCCCTTCATTGCCTTCTTAACACTGCCACAGTCACAAGAGTCAGTAAGCAGATTTGTAAGTCACATATGCAGTGATGCTGAGAATATAGAACACTACCATCAAATGCAGTAAAGATGAAAAAAATCACAATAATCCTTTAATTAATTCAATCACCCGCCCACACCAAATGACAAAATTAATAAAACCTTGGAGATGATTGGAAATGCTTTGTAGTCAACCATTTTGCTTCCAACTATTAATATGGCAAAACACAATATTCTTAAGTTATTAGTGTAAGCTTTACGTATAGCTTAATGGCAGAGTCCTTATCATTCTAAAAAGGAGAAAACTATTCTCCACATTCACTTTATTTTTAATGGCTCTGCTACTGAACTTCCCTGTATCTGAACGTTATGCCAAAAAGTTGATTTCATATTCTCAATGTCAAACTGAATTTATTTGACTGATGGGTCAGTGAATAGCTGCTTTGTGAATGAATAGGAGAATTTTAGGTATGCTGTTTTGCTGTCAGTTTTGTTTTACCATGTTATAATCACTGTCCATACAATGCTGTAGAATGACAGGATATACTCAAATAAACAAGTAAAGTATATAGTTGAACTATATATAGTATATATTTTGTGTTGATTCAAATGCCGAGACAGAGCTTGTTTTTGCTGCTGTGTTGAATAAGGTAAAGTGAGTCATGGAAATTCATGAACAGCGTCCAGCCCGACATGTTGTGGTATCATGACAAAGTCGTGTCGCTTCCAAAAAAAAGACGTGCAACAAATGTCTTCCCGGGCAAGCTAAAGGAGAAAAAGTACTCTAATGCGTTCATCCTGGTGAATCATTTGCCAGCTCAGATACTCAGTGACTAATACATTAGTAATAATGCAATTATTACAACAGATGTACTCTATTTACATGTGAATTGATCTGCATAAGCTGTTTCCAGGCTCTTAACTTTATAACAGATAAATCCCCAGACGAGGGATTAATAAAAGGATTAAAATTAAATGTTCATTTCCTTTCGTCTTCCATGATTCCCATTTGGATTTTTTTCTCTTTCTCTCTTTTCGCTTGTTAAGGGCCCAGTTGTGTGTTTCTTTTTTCCGCCATGCTGGAGGTATGCTAAGGTGGGAAGGTGAGATTTCTGTGCTGCGCCCCATTCTGTGTGCTCTGATTTATAATTTAGGTTTGTGCTGTACTAACACTCTAAACTATGCAATTTACTCTGTTGCAGCTGGGCGAGTCATCTGTGCTTCACAACGCTACAATGTGCCACGCAGAATCTGATAGTTGCTCTGCTTTATTTCACCTTATCTGCTTTGATAGCCGAGGCCGACTCACCTTGAGGTGGTACACGTTGCCCTGTGCCCGCATGACCAGTTCGCTCGCTGGGATGGACTGTCCGCACGCACTGCACGCCCCACTGTTCCCAAATAACCTGTTAACACACACAGAAACACACACGAGTTAGGACCGAGTAACTGTGTATACGTGTAACTGTACAGTATAATATACACTCAACATATATACGTACAAAGACTACATAGCCAGATAAACAAAGGCCATGTTGATGAAATTCGACTGTGTTACCGCAGCAGTGTATGGTATTGGAAAGTTGACGTCACAAAATGACTAAATCAGATGAGCATAGAGTACATGCATGAGTCGTGTTTGCCCATAGAAACACATTTGTGTTTGTATGGGCTGAAAGCCCTCAGAGAGTCTGGTCTTTCTAAAAAGAAATAAAAAAAAAAAACAGCCCAGCCCAGCCCTCAGCCCTGTGGTAACTGATGACGCACACCAGTACATAAATGCATGTGTTCTTTTTTCAAAAAGGAAAAAAATACATAAAAATCCACCCATCTCAATGCCATTTCCAATAGTAGGAAATACGAAATCACAACAATACCAGGAAAAAAAAGTTCAAATCCACCATTCAGTGCTTCTGGAGTCCATGCACTAAGCATTACCTTTGACACGGGCTCTCTCTCCCCCTTTCTCTCTTTTTTTGCTACCTAATAATAACCAGGGAACATAAGCAATCAGAGACTAAGAGGATTTGATTGTACATCTAGGCAGAGACACCACTGCTTTGGCCATTAGGGCTCGGGCTGGCGTTCTGTCAGGCCCGTGTTTCCATTAGAAGCCTCCAGCTCCCCGCTGCTGATATATAATGTGCATGGGGTTAACCTTTTCAATCATGGTGTCAACACTTTAGATTTGCTTCTGCTCATCTCTTTCGTCCCTAACCTTCTCCTTCTACCGCTCCCTTCCTCTATCTCTCTCTCTCTCTCTCTCTATCCCTCCTCTCTCTCTCTTCCCCCCTTCCTCCTCCTCCTCATGGTGCCACTTGATAATGAAATGCTTGCTCCGGCTTCCCTTCTATCTACCTTCGGAGTCCACAATTTAGATTACTTCATCTCACCCAAGCAACAAACTGAATGAAATTTCGATTTGAGCAGAAAGTAATTTACCGGGATCTGGGCCCATTTGTCATCATATCTCACCGGGTGTTTGCTCTATCACTGCACTTTTCCTATGCAATCAAATAAGACCACAGCATCTGACATGCTCAGGAAGGAGGGGGAGGGAGAGAGGGAGAGAAGGAGAGAGAGGAAGTGAGGGAGAGGGAGAGGGGAAGAAGAGAGAGATACGGGGAATAGAGGGGAGTGGTTAGTTTGAGGCTGGTGTGTGAGTGTGCCTGCACATGAAGACATTTGGCTCCTACGGCTAATGAGCAATTTGAGAGAGAGAGAGAGAGAGAGAGAGAGAGAGAGAGAGAGAGAGAGAGAGAGAAAATAAAATAACAAATGCCAAAGAAATGAAGGTTAATTATGTACAACACTGACCTCAAAATTCAACACAGGTTTCATGCAGTTTTTACAATAATTGTTTTTCTTTTTTTTCCATTATTATTGTAGAATTTGCATTCCGTGATTTAGCTAGCTCTCCTTCTGTTCCATTACACCATGAATTGAGACATATGATGAGGGCACAAGCATCAAAGGAATCTTGCATGTCTGTATTACCTTATTTGGTCTCACAGTAACACATGCATAAAGAAAATTAAACGTTCTCTAAACATACTCAAAATGTAAGAAGGCAGAGTTGAGAGGGGGAGCTGTGACAGCATCTCATTTAAAAAAAAAAAAAAAACCTCTTTACAGGGAGCCGGAGACACGCGTTGCCGTGGCAATCGATTGGAAAAGCTCAATCAAAACTCAATTTCAAAAGTAATTAGTTGGAGGTCCCGACGACAGCCGTGCGATTCCGCTGCTCTGGCTCCAGTGCCAGATGAGGTGGCAAACGTCAAGCCAACACCTCGCGGAGACGCCGCTGTTGTGCGGAGAGCGTTTTTTTTTTTTGCCGCGCGGATCTGCCAACTGGCCAGCCGCAAATAGGAGGAGGAGGAGGAGGAGGACACGGTTCCCTCAGACAAAACCTAGCCAGCGCCTCCACCAGACGAGGGAGAAAGACCTCAGCGCCTCAGAAACAAACCCACTGCCTCGTCTTGTTGGATAAAACACACAACGGTAATCACACATGATCTGAATGATCAACTTACGTTCCTAATTTAAAAGAGAACATTCTAAATTTCAACTAATAACTCAACATATTTTTACACTCCATTTACTGATCTGCATACCTCACTGTGTTTACGATTGCTCTGTATGTATTTCTTCATGGGGGAATTTTCAACAGCACTCTTACGTATACACAGAAATGTTAACCAAAAGGACTCAAAAGATTAGCTTAGTCAGTAACCATTACATTTTATCAGGGGAATTCTAAACATGACAGGTTAATGACTTGACCAGGGGATGGCTTCTGCTGATAGTGTTTGATTTAAAGGCCTGCAAGCTCCAGGGCACTCACTCAGGTTCCTATCAGTCTCCATGGGTTAGGGCTTAAAAAAAATATACCCCTCCTCCACTGAGCCTAATGTTGGGGTAAGGGGGGGTGGGGGGGTTCTCTGTTTGATGTTATTAAGGCCAAGGATCTTTCAATGCAATGAGGAAAATAGATTTGCAGATTGCCTTTCTGGCCCCTTTTCAAATGGGTAGATTTCAAAGGGTGGCCACTTGTTTTGTTGTTGTTGCTCTTGTTGTTTTACACCCTTTCTGAAGGCCTGCCTTGTCAAAGGATTGTTCCATTTGACTAACAAACAACAACTACTTGTCTCTTTTCAGAATGACGGGTGGGGGTACAAGACTTCTTCTCGTCAGCACATACAAAGTCTGAAGCAATGCAAGCAAAGTCTCTGCTGCTTGCCTGTGATAATAACAGCAAGGAGGAATGCAACAAAGTGCAACATGGAGCAACATCCTGCTCGGCCATCTGGCATTGGCCCTCCTGTCCGACGGAACCTCTCAGCACAGGGTGGTGTGTGTGTGTGAGAGAGAGAGAGTGTGTGTGTGGGGAGGGGGGGAGCAGAGTGGTACAACAATGATTCCTGCGACACAGTCCATTAAAAAATGCCTTTCTGCATCAGCAGCCAAAGCACCTTAAAAGCACTAGGCCATATTGATACTTAACTAAGGGCTTTGCATAATGGCAAGGCAGCATTAGGGCTGGGGAGAGAGAGAGAGGGAGAAAGAGAGAGAGACAGAGAAGAGAGAGGGAGAAAGAGAGGGGGTGGCAGGGAAGAGAGATAGAGGGGGTGTCAGTAGGAGGGGTTGAGGGCAGCAAAAACAGCCAAATTACACTTGGTTAATTCAGAGTAACAGATCTGGACCCCAAGTGTATTGAGGGCCTTGAATTAATTCTGTTATGACAAATCAAGATAAACGTTTCTCCTAAATTGCGTACGATTTAATTAATTTTGGCGGTCCCAATTTTATTCCCCCCCTTCCCCTCCCTCTCTGGCCTTCATAGTTCACATGCTCTCATGCTGTCACAGTCCTGGAGTGGGCAGGCTTCAAAGTGATATTAAATAACCCAACTATTAGATTTACCTAGCACATTCTATTGGAAAAGTGCCATTTAATTACCAAGGCCTATTCAATTAAAGGGACAACATTTTCCCCCTCAATCTCCAAGCTACATGATTGCTAGCTACCTAAATTGTTTCTCCTCTCTCTGTCCCCCTCCCACTCTTTCAATCTCTCTCTCTCTCTCTCTCTCTATTACAGTAACCCCACACATATAATACCACCTCTGGCATATACACAAAATGATCCAAAGCAATCATGGCTTCAGCTCCAACCCCCCCCCCCCCCCCCCCCCCCCCCCCCACACACACACACACACACACTTTAAGGCTAAAGCTCACCAAATCTGTATCATCTGTGGGCCTCCAGTGGGCTGGGCCTCTGCTTTGCTTTGCTTGTTTTTGCACACGCAAACAGCCCACACACACACACACACACACACACACGAGTAAAAGCGGCGGCCTTGTGCGTGATTGATATGTGATGGCTATCATTCCAGGTCATCTGCAGCATCTCCCATTAGGCGTAATGCAATGCATCTTCACTCATGTGTCCAAATCAATCCCTCCACTTTTTTTATCCCCCTCCTCCTCTTCTTCTCTTTGCTTTTTTCCCTTTTTTTAACAAAAAAAAACAACACTGGCAGCATTTGTGACAGCATGGAGATATAACACCATTATTTACACTGCGAGGGCAATTTAATAATCCATTACAAAAATAAGAGTGGCTCCTTTAAAGCCTTGGAGGCATCTGGCCTTTGCAATAATCCTCCCTCTCTCTCTCTTTCTCTCCCTCTCCCCCTCTTCGTCCTTCATTCTCTCCATCTCACTCTCTCTTTCCCTATCTCTCACTCCCTCCCTTCCACTCTGTCTCAAAAGCCAATTTGGTTAATTAAATGTTTTGTTTGCAATGTGGCTCTCATTCATTTCGGACACGTCATTGGGAGCAGAGTGGAGCCAGGGACCAGATCTCATTAGATAAAACCCATCAGGGCTAAAGGAAAATGGAGGGGGACTCTAATTAAAGCTTTTAATTGTGTGGACTCACTGTCAGATGTTTTCCTTTGTGTGTGTGTGTGTGTGTGTGTGTGTGTGTGTGTGTGTGTTTCTCTTATCTCTTATCCAGATCACAGGCTTGTGCCGAGCTGTGTTTTAGTTCCATTCTTCCAGCAGGGCACACTCATTACAAGTGGAAAGGTGTATGCACTGTCTCTTTCTCCCTCTCTCTCTCTCTCTCTCTCTCTCTCTCTGTCTGTCTCTCCTTTTCTCTTCTCTCGCTTACCCTCATTTTAATTAGGTTGCAGGCCCCATTACGAGCGAGGTGTCCCTTTGACTTGATCCCATGCAGATAGTGGAAGGAGTGAAGGCGCTCTTGAAAGTTTTGGGCTCGTCCTGCTACCTCTCCCTTTCTCGTCCTCCTTCTCTCTGTCTCTCTCCCTCTCTCTATCTGTCCACTGACATCCATCCATCTGAGCTTTGGCCAACCGTTCAGGAGCCTGCTCCTGCCAAACAGGCCATTCTTCGACGACGAGGAAAGTTCAGTTCACGCTGCTGCTCGCACATGGTCCACACGGCTGCCATGCTGTTTGTGGACTTCCGAGGTATCTTGAAATATCTTAGTCATGGCCTCCAGCATAAAATAACAAGACTATGATTTCTTGTGGGGTAGTGATTTCTTAATTAAATATCAAAGTCAGGATTAATACCATCATATATAATAATATGCTAAAATAAATCTAAGTAAAACTGAAGTGTGACTATCTTCTTTGAAGACTTACAATATCTCTACCTAAATGGAACAAAACAAACTTCTTTAAACCCATCGCAGAGTAAGCAAGTGTTACCAAATACCCCCACCTACAGCCTGGCCCTCTTCTCCCCGACTCCCCTTCCCGTATGTCCTTCTCGGGATAAAGTAGTCGCGCAAGCGAGCGGTCAGGCAGTCAGGGGTAGCCATGCCACATTAGCTGAATGAGAGAGCCGTCACCGGCCTCTGCTTAAGTGTCAGATGCACTTACATAAATATTTAAAAGGGTCCTTTTTGCTAATTAAATTGTCTGTTTCAGATACACAAAATATGGCAGACCAGGGCAAGCAAGCCCTTTTAAATTCCACCTGAGCTGAAGGTCAGCGCTGCCCGACACCGTAGAAGTCTCTAGCGTCTGGTAAAATAAACAAAAGAATGAAGAGGCTATTCTTTTCACTCTTGCTAAATGGAGAGATGGAGAGAGAGGTAAAAAAAAAAGCAAAGGCCAGCAAAAATCACAGATGTTCAGAACAGAGAATCTTCTCCTTCTCAGGCTGTCAACATGTCGACAGTTTGAACTCGTTCTCTCTTTTCTCTTTACGAGAGGAGAAGCTTCTAGGAGTTCCCTTTTAAATAGACATGTCAATGGCAGAGTTTTAACATGTGCACTCTCCATGGAAAGTGCATTCCAAAGTCCAAAATAAGGTCATTAAACCTCCTATAACTTTTCCCTCCACCATATTCTTCATTCCTTGTGTCAAAAACAGCCGTCGCCACAATCACACACACGAGCACACACACACCAGCCGATGAAAGCTCATCTGACAAATTGTCCAATTTTTCCAATGCAGACCATGCATGCCATCTCTTTCATATCAGATCATAACACTGTCATTACCAAATAATGATCTAGCACCAGCTGTCTATGTCCGTGTCTATCTTTACAGATAATGCAGCAGGGTTTACGCATTGTGTCTAAAAATATCTAAGCGAAACATCCAATCAAACCCACTTGCCATCACACACACACCTGAGTGTGGAGCTGAATCAACTAGTACCTCACAGACACCCCCTCCCCACACACACAACCACACACTCAAATACACACCCACACACACACACCTGATGTAATCGTTTCTGCAGAGGATCATGCCGCTCTTGGTGTAGCACGAGGTGCCGATCTCGCCCAGCTGGGCCTGGCAGCAGGAGCACTTGAGGCAGCGACTGTGCCAGTAGCTGTCCATGGCGTAGAGCAGAAAGCGGTCGGCAATCTTGCCTCCGCAGCCAGCACAGCGCTTCCACGAGAGGGAGCCGGCTCCCACGGGCGGTGGCTGGGTACTTCCTCCTGGGTTCACCATTGTCCCTGTTGTGTGACAGACACACACAAATGACATTCATACATGCATCCATGCATACCAGATGCATCCATATGGACAAAAAGACGGGTATATGCATACCAACACAAATGTAAACATACAAGCATGCCCACAGATACACGCACACACACAGAAAGAGAGAGACAACAGAGCTACGGTTAGGGGAATATGTACAGAGTCAGGTATGTGACAAAAGTTCAAGCAACAGTCTCTTGTGTTTGAGAGAGGCCACCACACATCCTGTGAAGCTCCCTGGCCACTGTATTAGTTTCCACAGCACTGAGGCTTATTGTGATTAGGCCACGGTGCTAATCAGGTCCTGTGGAGGCCTCAATTATTCAAACAGTCGGAGAATTAAAACATTTAGCAGGGCCTCTCTGAAACCTGCCTGTCACCTCCAATGTCCTCAAGGCAGCAATGGCAGGAGATCAAAAGCAGGGCAGCACATGTATTGACTATGCGTAGCCTACAGGCGCTCAGTGAGGAAACAATGAGGAAGGAACACTTTGCTTAAATTGTGTGTGCACTATTTGTCTGTTATATACTAAGGCACTCACTCCTTCTGAAAGCTAAGCTCAAACATACAGCGCAAGTCAAACTGGATTAGCCCTTAAAGCCTGTTGCCTAATTTGCAGTCTTTGTTCCTTTTTAACATTTTGAAATAAATACTTCAATGGGCCTGGTTTGTGACTCTCCAAATTATTGCCCTGACAACACATTAAAAAGTGGTGAAAACTTATAAACTTGAGTAATTTTGTCAGGCTGCAGATCAGCCTATGTCACTGTTCTCTGAGGCACATCTACCCAAGATAAAGTCTTGCTGTCAGACGTCGGGGCAAACTCTATGACCAATCCTTTGAGTATGTGTTATAGTTTTGAGATGAAGTGAAATAAGAAAATGCCTTGAGTTGACAGCGACTTAACCTAACTCGTTAATGTTGGAGGTTTAAACATCGTTGGGCGCTCTAATCTGTCCTTGATCCCTCATCTGGTTGCTAAGGTCGGCTCATTGCTTGCTCGGTGATGAATACTCTCTCACTGATAACACGCACTCGGTAAAACAATTAAAAAAGCATGGGGCTTTTGTCCAGTTGTCTAAATGACTTTTAAATAGCGCAATGCAACAAACACTCCGGTATGTTTTCGCTCAATGTGTGTTGAGGATGTAGCCTTGACTACTTGTTATCGCTGATAATAGAAAAGCCATGGAAGTCATATGAACAGAAAAGCATGCGCACCCTAAAGCGAGTCCCCTATTCGTGCTATGGGAAAAGCCCCCTTTCAAAAACATCCAGGCCCAGACAAACATGCACAGTTCGATCATATGCACGTCTGATGTCATATGGTTGGGTCAACAACGTAGCCTAAGCTACATGGTAAGATACGGCGAGTCACTATAATGTAACAACAAACCAACACGTCCTCAATGATTGCAACACTGTAACATTCTACGTCTTATTCCCCTCTCTCGCCATTATCTAGGCTACTGTTGTTATTTATATGCAGTGCACGTATGTCTGTTTCAGTCTTCAACCGATATTTTAATTTTTAATCCTTTTCCAATTTCGTAGGGCAGGCAGTCTTCATGGCGAGCTAAGCCAAATCTTTGTTGAAAGGTAATTAGAGGAGAGAGGAGAGGAGGGGGAGAAAAGCATTGCACTGAGAGAAGCATTCACTAACCCCATTAGGGAAGGCTCTTAGGGACAAGCAATACCTCAGTGCTGATTAAATCTAAGAAGAGATGAATCAAAAAGTCCGCCCCGAAAGTGACTCCTGAGATAAATAAGATCGGACCGTCCTCAAGTTTCATTCCGAGTTGGGTAGAGAGGGGATTTGGAGAGGGGGTGGGGGAGCTTTTAACTTAAATGGTCTAAGTCAAGTAATTACATGGGCAGACAATTTAGGCATCGTCTTAGAAGTAGCCAGGAAAATATAGAAACACCGACGAGCGGGGATTTCAACGGATCCCTACAAATGAAAGGGAAGGTTAAACAAAACAAGAAGGGTGTTGGCAAAAATCACATTACTATCCGTACACGTTAGCAACAATATCAGATAGGCCTAATATATATTTAGGATGACGGTGCCCTTTGTAAATAGTTGTGTAGCGAAGCTCTAAACCTGTCTACATTTTTACACTGGTCTTGTATTTCGTCTTGCTGAATTTTAACAAAGTAACGAGGGAGTTCAATTCACATAATCGAGCGCTCATTATCTTGTGCAGTCCTGAAATGCTGCCAACCAACAACAACTGTGTTCGTATGCGCTGTTATTTTTGCATCATATGGGTTGCATTGATATTAAAGTAACGTTGACATTGTTGGAAAGTTCAGAATATATTAAACATTACTCTGGTGCACACCCACCTCTTTTGTCCCTTTTTAGTGTAATGATTGGATCTTTCAGTTCACGCCGGGTAATACGAAAATGTAATAAGCAACAGTCCCACAGAAGTCGACCGACGGCTTGTATAGCAGTGGTCCAGCAGTCCGTGAGGAATCGCACTAAGTCCGTTGGATAGTGCGCGTCTGAATGGTGTTGAACTGCGGAGGGAAAGGCAAATGGAGCTTTCAGATTATATTTCCACTAGAGCAGTCCTGGCTTTGCCGTCTTTCCTGTTCTTTTCACAGCTGCTTCTCTACCAAAAATGACAAAGTTGTGACGCGAAGTGAGTTATTTCCAGGTAGTGTCTCTGCCATACAAATGTGACCAAAATGCGCGTTAATTAATTATGGACGTCTTTCCTCTTGCTCTGCTCCCGTCGGAATGTCTCGTTTGCAGTTGGCCGTCGCTGTACATGTGTCAGTGACAGCAGAAAAATCCTAACTAAACCTCCTCTTGGTGGATGACGTCAATCACTCGCTAGCCAATACCGACGCGCTCCATTCAAGCGGAATAACAAATCTAGCCAATCACAAGAATGCAAAATAGGCTTGGACACTTCGGAGTAAAGAAGGAAAAATGCAGTTGAGTGTGCATGCTTCTCGCAGTTAAAACACTGTCCCTGGAGCCCTAAGTCACAACGGCACGCCCTTCTATAGCCAGTGTAAATAGTCTGCATCATACATTTTACTCAATGTAAGTAACCAATTCACTATTGCAGCGTAAAATACATTGCTACATTCAATCATCCACATGACCCTACAGAGCTACAGTTGTATTCGTGGTCTAATTTCGTATTTGTCTACCCATTGGCAATGTTGTTTCAACACGTAGCCTATGTCGTAGGACACAGCGCACAAAATGAGAATGGCAATGCGTGTTATTTTTAGTACCCTACTGGATATGTCTTTAATAGCGCACGCATCCCTCTGAGATTTGTTTTATTTTTGTTCCAGATGCATTATTTTTTCTAATATGTTTTATTCTACATTTACATGTACATGGAAGTGGACATAGCCTGACAATCGTTTGCTGAGAAAAAGATCCACACGTGTTATGTTGTCTGACTGACTTGCTGTTTTTCGAAGCTCTTGCATAGTGGCGCCATCCTCTGAGCACTATAATAATTGCATTTTCGACTCGAAGCTTTCAATGGCCATCAACTCCAAAAAAACAATTCATGACCAATTATGATTAACAGTCACAAAGAGAGTAGTTATTTTTTTAGATGTGTACTCGTTAAGTTGATTGGACAAGCACATGCCAGTTGTCACATAGCCTAACAGTAGACTATGCAGTCTTGCTACCACAGTGGAACCACAGTTCAATCCCTGAAATAAGTGAAAGTGAAGTCAAACCCTTCGACAGTGAAAAACCAGAAGGTTCAAATGACAGAACTGGCCTGTATGTTATTACCCTATGATACCCTATAACAATGCCTACAGTTAACTGCAATAACTGTGTGTTGTCTAAATTATCTATTACCGCTGTTTAGTGAGACAGATATGAATTCCATTGTTCAAGAGTGTCTAGATGTTAGAGTTAACATGCTCAATTTGCAGGAAAAAAATAATGAAGAGAAAAAGAAACAGAGTAGTTTTCTGGATATGAAGACAGGAGGAGTCAACACACTCTCTTATCCTTCTATGGTACACAATTGTGAAAATCTTGTTGCGACCATTGGGACATTCTTTCACTGTCAACAAGCATAATCAGTCACTGTTGTCATTAACAGAGAAAGGTGATTGGTGTAGACAATACTCTTCAGCCATTCTTCACTCATGTCTTCATCAGATTGAGCAGACATCCACTTTTGCACATCACACAGGAATGATTAATGTCTGAGTGATGTCAATCATCCTCAGAGAAGACAGAGTGTGGAGCTCTGAAGATATTTGTAAGAGACCAAGGCTCTGGTTGTAGGAGGAAACCTGGCTCGGAACTGGTTTGTTGTTCTTATGTGGAACAGCTTAAATAGCCATGGTTAAAAGAATGATTTTGTATGCTAGCGCTAGCTTTAGGAGATAATATACAAATCTCAAACATGCTTCACCTTCTGATGGATAGAATAGAATGTTTACAGTGGTGTGCACATTCCTGGTTCATTAATACCAGGCTTTGTCTTTGGAAACAGAAATTGACCTATATGATCCAATAGATTGGGCAGAGTAGAAGAGTTACTTGAAAGTGCCAGTGGCTTTGTGACATTGAACAAAGTTGGACAGGGCAAAGAGCCTTTAAATGACAAAACAGTGCAATTATGTGCGGCCCCTTGATTCAATAGAGGGACATATAACATTTAGAAAGGCCTCCAAAAGCAGATACTAATGGTTTAATTGTCCCCTACTCTTGGATGATTGCACTGTGCAGTCTTCTATCCCCATAGCAAAGGCAACAATATTCCACCTAGGGATGGCTTCCATTCTCCTGGCCTACTCATCAATCCATCCTGCTCTCCTCAGAATGAAAAGAGATGATGGAAAAGACTGTGTTTTCCACGGAGGAATAATTAATTTATCTCAACTATTAAAACTGGAGGGAAATTATGGGACGACTTTGAATGGTGGGCGTCTCTGAGGAGAAGCTTTGTTTGTTCTTTGCCTGTTTTAATGAGCTCTTCAGAAATGGGCAAATGACTTACTTCTCTTTCTCCTTCTTTCTTTTTTTGCAATATGATAGTCCCTTACAATGAAAAGAGGCTGCCTGGGGGATCCCCATGGAAATTGTGCACCTCCCTAGCACTGCGAGCATACACACACACACACACGCACACACACACACACACACACATACAAGCTCTGTGATCCTCCGATGTCCTCACATTATGATTACAAACAGTGCAGATAAAAGTGTGCAACAATGTGGAGCAACGCTATTAAAATCTTTAGGCATAGGAGAGGGTGGGGGAAGGCACAAACACACACAGTGTGCTGCATTGATACCCCTGACAGGTCCCGTCTTTTAAGAAGGAGAGAAAAAAAAGTGACTCCACCTCATAATGAAGTTTCTGGCCCCAGGGGGTCAAGAAGGGAGAGCTGCTAAAAGACTCATATTCAGTGTGATGTTTCACTTCAGATAGTCACTCTTGACAATTCTATTATCACATTATTGTGCTGCAAGACAAGCCCTTGCATCCAACTGTGCTGGGTGAGACCAGCCTCTATTACTTACCGTTCCATCACATCCCAGACAAAAAAAAGTATTACTTTTGGATATCTTCAGTGAGGGAAATAAAGGTGGTTAAATACTATGTGATTCACACAATGGATTGTGTTCTTATGAATAAGTTGAGTCAGTTCCTAGCATGATGCATTATGTAAGTACTCTTTACCTTTCAGTTTGAGCATATAATGTTTTAATTGCTTGGATAAATTTACAAATGCCTGCACTCAATGCGAGAATAGACTCTTTTTGTATTTACACAACCTGCAATAAGTCATGTGGCAATAGTGTCATAATCTTAGTGTAATAAGTCATGTATCTTATCATTTGTGATAGTCAATGTAAATAAATGGTGTTGGTATGAACAACTGTGATCATTGATTTACGGTTGGCCAGTCCAATCAAGGGTGAATTGAAATCACCTCCAATGCAATGGCAATTAACTTGTTGTAAATAATGTAATAAGCAATTATTTAAAGCCGTACTGGAAGGGCTTTACATAGCAATGTATGTTCAGCAGATGTTTGGTGTAAAATATGGCTGTTTAAAAGGTATGATAGATATGACACTCCCTTTCTTTCCTTCTTTCTTTCTTTCTCTCTCTCTAGAACCACTGAGGAAGTCAAACCCAGAAATGGTTGATTGCTACTGGATATGCCTGCCAGGTACTTAAATTCCCGAATTTGCAGAGGTATGCCTGGAAAAAACGTGTTGGCATCTTCATACAATATACAGTAGAGGCCTAAATCCACCCTTAACTCCCAGTGATCAAGCTCAATGTTGGGACATTTCAAATGATAATTGAAGTTCGATTGCTTGACTTGGTAATTTACCACTTGCGAGCCGCTCTGGCCTTCTGCCTACCTTCCCCAAGTGACGCAAAAACTTAATAGGGTGTGTAACTCCAAGAAGCACTGAATGGCAGATCTCAAGATGGATTGAGTTCTCCACACTCCTCACCGCACTCACCCATAGCCTCGCCTCGTCCCCTTAATATGCTCATATTGATCTCCTTGAGTGATCTGTTGTCAGAGGAGGGCAAATAAGTGAGTTTAATTAAACATAAATCAATATATTCTTAATAAATAGCCGTATTGACTGAAAATGAGGGGCAAAACAACAGGCACAAAAAAAAAAAAAACCTTGTCGAGACATCTCTCAGAGATGTCGTGGAGGGGAAGGGGGAAAAAACAAAAAGAACAAAACCAAAGTGCTCTGTTCATTCTCACTCCATCAGAACTTCACCTCTTTTCTGTGATCATTAAGTATCTGTGTTGAGTAGAAAATGGGAGACGGATGATAGGGCTGCTCAGCTGCAGGTCCCTGTAATGATCTGTTGTCTGATACCTTCTTTCCGCTGTGATTACATTTTTTGTAAGGGATGGTAGCGCCATGCTCGGGCATGGTATCGGATAATTGGCTATTCTCAGCACAGTTGACTAATCTGGTAAATTGGCCTAGTACAATTATCAAGCCATGTAGTGAGGAAACTGACGGCAAGGAGCCCATTGATCCTTCATTTCCAGATTAAAAAGCCGGAGAAGATATCGAGTAAACAAAGCAAAGAGGCCCTTTTTCTCTTGGAAAAACACTCTCCGCCGTAATTGATGTTGTAGTCTTTTGTCACAGTGCGAAGCAGGCGCCTTCATATTCTTCCTCCCATTGGTAGGGCACGGAATCCCACCCCAAATGCTCTTAATTAAAGTTGGCACCTGACTCGGCAGGCGAGCGTGATTATGTTTGTGAGTGCTGCCGGTGGAACTGATCACGCGATAATTTCCTTTGTCAGAGAGACACTGATTTGCCAGCAGCAGCAGGAAAAATGGATAAAAATGAGTGGGATGAAAAGGCGAGATGGAAAACCACAGAGCATGCTCAGAAAACGAGCAGGGAACTTTGATGAAGATGGAAGTCAGCAAGCAGCGTGATTACGAACACAAAAAACATGGCTCAGACATTCACCTTGCCTTGAAGGCTCTTTGTGTTAAGTGTCACATCTATATGAGGCTTAATGCTCTGGCATGCACCACACCAACATGTTTAACAAGGCAAATTTGCTCATGTCAGAAGAGTGATATATTCATTAAAATGCCTCGTGAAATATATCTGAATAATATTCAGATATATTTCATGAGCCATTTTAATTGTGCTTACATTGCTTACAAGTCATTTGGATCATTTCCAAGGGTACTCAGTGATGTGATACAGTGTGTGGCTAATTTAAAAAGGGTTAATTTGCAATACTCCAACTACTTTAAACTGCAGCATTAATAAGTGACTGATAATTAATGACACCTCGTAGTCTATTTGTCTAATATCCATGACCCAAGTATAAGAGTATGTCAAACAGCATATAACTGCAGTGCATCAGAGTGCATCAGTGCATCAGAGTTATGGATGTTTGTGTCAAGGCTACATGAGACGTTCAACTGTGGCGTATACGTAAGGGATAAATGGTATTAGAGACAAGAGCAGTTATACAAAGGCTCATGAGTGGTATGATGTAATTTATAGGTGTATCCCTCTCTTGGGGCCAAGTGTCTAAATGGAATGCAAATTAAGCCATAATACATGGAGTATTTCCATACTTAGAAAACTGATCAGTAGTCACCTGAGCCTGCTTCTCCAGTTGCAGGCCCTCTGTAACAGAAGTGAACAACAAAAGCCACCAATGTCACTTTCATTACGAGAGCACCGGCTCAAGAGGACAGGACACCCACTTTTAAACACACACACATACACATACACAGAGAGAGAGAGAGACTTACTCTCTCACACACACACACTGAGGGAGCATCTACCCCAGCCCTCGTCTATGGCGCCTGTAATTATGCTGATCAGTCCATGCCGTCTCCTTCCTCGGCATCACTCTAATGAAAGCTCGCTAATCCTTAATGAGTCGCTATGTCTTGTGATAAATTTCATAATTATTCAAGCCAGCGCGACGGGAGATGAAAATTCATCAGTCAAAGCAAATTAGCCCGGGCTCCATTAGGATGCCGCCTCTTGTAGGGACACTCGCTTTATTAGCCCCGCGCACCCATTGCTGTAATTGGGAGCATATTTCACTTGGCTGTGGACCCACTTCACTGAAGGACTGCTTTTATCCTTTTTTATTTACAATGTCACTCGTCTCGGCACGCCACGACACTGTGCGGCCTTCGGTGTAAATTGAATCTGAGAGCCGGGTAGGTTTTTTCTCTCTCTCTCTCTCTATCTCTCACTCTCTCTGAGCACATACTGAACATGTAGGTGGAAGGATGTGATTATTCTCAGTGAGAATTTACAGGGCATTAGATAATGAAAATGTTCGGAGGAGGAAATGCACTGGGATGGCACAAGGACTTTATTTGTACGTGCCAGATACTTTTTCCCTGTACATCATCATTAGCAAATTGTACAAAACGGATGAGGGAACTATGCAACATCCTGGGCCTTAAACAGTTCCCATGCAATCCCAGGATTCCCAGGGTCCATGACAGCGCCAGGCGTCGTTGGGCCGCCTCTTTTCTCCCGACTCAATTACCATTCTTCCTGTCACTGCGGCTTCAAATGGAGAAAAAGATGACAAAATATGATTTCTTCAGCTCCTTAATACCAATCAAATGGGCTGAGCATGAATGGAAGGCATTGTCCTGGTGCGTGTGAGTGTGTGTGCACTCAAGGGGGGGGGGGTGGCTTCCTCAGTTCCTGCAGGTTTCTGGGGATCAATGGGCCGGTGCTGAGGGGGTAATTTTGGCAGGATGACTGACATTGGGCGGCCCTCACAGATGCCTCCCTTGTTTGTCTGGGGGACCTGGGACAGCCCTGAGGGTGCGCTCTGTGGCATACCTTTCTCCCTGTCAGTCCTCATCTTTGCCGTTTTCATTCGGCCTCTTACTTCGGCTGTCTTCTACTCGGTGACAACCTGCAGACATGTCGGATGAGAAAAGCATTCTTCAGGCCGAGGGACCGTGCTGCGGGGGAGACCGAGTTAATCCTTTGCTCCTTGTTCCTCTGCCATCGCTTCTGTCATGTCCCATGTTGCAGTGTTTCTTCTGGCGATACGTAGCGCTGTGCTGCTATTATTGTCACAGTTGTTAGTGCTTCAACTACCGCTACTGCTACAACACACACACACACACACACACACACACACACACATGCTTTACCTGGGCTGAGGTTGTTCTTACTCCTGCTACTGCTTTGACAGATGAACTAGTACACCACACACACACACACACACACACGTATGTGTGTGTTACTTGCCAGCTCTACCACTACTGTGTGTCATTGTTACTTTGACTGTTATTTGCTGTCTTGTTCTCTGAGGTCTCTCCCTCACTCTCCCATAATAATGTGCACATGTTATTGCATATACTGTCTATTGGGTGAAAGAATCTTACTAAGAATAGTGAGTGAGGTGAGGGAAGGTGATGAGAGGAGAAGGACACTGCGGCAGGCCTGTCCTGTCCTGTTCTGCATCCTCTTGAGACACGAGAGGAGAGATGCAGAGATGAGCCGCCAGGCCAGGTGTACGCCAGAGGAAATGGTGCAGCAATAACGCGCTCAGGTCAGGTTACAACACAGCTCCTGATGTGTGTGTGTGTGGGGGTGGGTGTGTATGTGTGTGAGACTGCAGCACTGGTTGTGTTCACTGCTTGTAACCTTGGTTCGTGGACAGAAAAAAAAGACAAGCGGATCAATCTCCAATCAAACACAGAGGGCAGCGGCGGCCAGGCCACCGGTCAGACCTAATTGAATTAAAACACTCTCAAGTTTACGGTGATGGGCTGATGATTGGAGAAAAGTGATAAGGAGATTGATGAGCTGTTTATTACATCAGGATGTGAGGGAGAAAAACAACGTGTTTCCCTCTGGAGACAAATAGTTAATGTTTAAACCTGCTGACAAGTAAATCAAGGGTGGGGAAAGAACTCTTCAGTGGCCTGGGTGCTTGCTTCGGAATCATTTTCATTTTATTTGTATTTTTGTGTATTCCCAGGGCCCAGCAGTTAGATTGGATGGGCCTATGTTGTCATTCAGTTGACAGAAGTTAATTGGCTTTGCCAGCAGAAAGAACCTGAGCCCCAAAAGAGGGGGGGACGCGAGGCCTCGTGGAGATTTCAGCTCAAATCCCCTCAGTAGGCCCGTGTCACACCAGCGACCTAATCTCTCCATCTCGGACCTCATTACAACTGTGTTTGTCCAAAACAATGGGCACAGAGTAATGAAAGAGGCTGCCATGCTGCCAAACAGATTGGAAGGTAATAAAGAAAAAATCAGCAGCACAGAGTGAAAGGAGAAACACACACAGAGATATACTGACAGGGGTTTTACACACGAACACACACACACACACACACACACACACGCACACAGTTATACTGACAGGAGTTTTACACACACATACACAAACACACACCCAACCTAACACACAAACCCCTGGAAATAGCACCCTTATCATCCCCTGCTTCATTTAGATTTGATTACTGTCGGATTATAATGCAATCACAACACTGTGTGAGGGGTAACCATGGCAACCGGTTTTTAACTGTTTATCTTGCCACAGATCTTAATTTAAGTTTGAACACTCCAGATCACTCAGATGGGAGAGACACGGGAGAGGGGGAGTGAAGGAGGAGGGGGTGGACAAAAAAGGAGAGGGAGAGAAATAGAGAAGGGGGGGGTGAGACGAAAGGAGGGAGGTACAGAGGGAGAAGGAAAGGGAGGGGGGTTAGTGGGAAAGAACATTGCAAATGAAAAAAGGCAAAAGAGACAGACGCTTTCTTGTTCATCCTGTTGTATTTCATATGCGATTCAATTTGTCTTTCAGAGAGAAAATCAATTTCTGATGACAATCCGCCGCACGGGAATGAAAGCCACAGCGCTCCCCTGCCCTGGGAAAGAGAGGCAGAGGGAGACAGCCGCTAATCTCAGGCCGAATGAATCATTCGCACTTATTTGGACATCTGTGTTAACTTTCCTTTCTCTCTCCTCCCTCGCTCTCTCTCTCTCCTCCCTCTCCCTCTCTCTCTCTCTCTCTCTCTCCCCACCCTGTGAAAACTTTCCCTCGTCTTCAGTGGTTTTATTAGAAGTTGTGGCAGGTGGCTGGGACTGTGACAGGACAGCAGGAATGCTGCGGAGAGACACAGAAACTCATTTAGTCCTCGGACAAGGGAAGCGTTGCACTTTTCAAAGTCTTTTCACACACTCCCAGCACCACTGGGCCCGGAGCACTCCCAAGATGTTATTGCAGCAGAATCAGAACAAATCTGTAGTCCTGCGCAGACGCAGACAATGCCATGTTTCATGTATCTATTTGCTGAAGTCTATAAGTTCTATTCAGTGTTACATTGTATCTAGCTTGTATTTCTTCATAGCTTTATGTGGGAAGAAATACACCAGGGATGTTTTGAAAGCAATCCAGTTTGATTCTTAGTGTGTTCATGCTCCACGAAAATGTAAAAATTAGCGTTAGCGTCAGCATGATCGTGATGCGATTAAGGACCAAACTTAACGTGTTAATTTTTTAATCACACAAGTTTGACCTTTTGATGCACCGTTTCTTGTCCTCAAACTGCCACAGACACTTCCTAGTAGGCTTCTGGTATCTCCTCCTGTAGTCATGGAGATAATAAACACCAACACACCTCAAATGTAATATATAATCTAGGCTACGACATTGTCTTGCCACGGAAAGTATTTGGCCCGCCAGATTATTTTGGCAGTCTGATTTTTTAAAATATTTTTTATTTTACAATATCGATTTACAAATAGCCTATTCACCAAATACGTCTTAAAATTAATTCATAAAATAACTTTCTTTGCATTAATTTGATTCTCAATCAAGATACACTGCTAAGAATTGCTTTACATTGTTAATATGGACTTCTGGAAAGTTCTGAAATGGAAAATAATAGAATTTTAATCATGTGATACAATGTGTTAGCCTAGAAATCTAGACGCGCCCCCACCTAATTACATTTGCTGCCAGGGCTAGTCTAGCAACTCTCCGTTGGCTTGTGAGCTCCAGAAATGAAATCGTGTATAGAGTCGTTAGGTGGGCTTAACATAATGATTGATGGCAGAGTTGCAACGGTTTGGCTTGAATTCCCTGCTACTTGAAAACAAACGTTTGAACTAGCCAACTAGCTCCGCTGGTGGGAAACGCATGAGACTCATAGCGCTGCCGCTGTCCTATTGCGTGCAGAGGGAATTTGAAAGACAACTGATTATCCCGCCCCTCGGACTGAGCACTGCGAACGGTGAGTGTCCAGACCCTACATTTTAATGTGGGTCTGGCTCGCCAGGCTAACAATGTGTGACAGCCCTAGTAAAAAATAGTGGAAATTACAAACTAGTCACTTTTTTTACTAAAATATGTATTAAAGGAAAAAAGTGAGGCAGAATGTTTCTAGAATGTCTGAATCCTCATGCTCCATAATCTCTACCTCAGAGTAGCTATGTTTCCACCAAAACAAACAACCAAGGTCATCCACATGCCACTCTGCCTGCACCTCCGACAGTCAGACTGATGAGGCAAGTGCGTGGTCGTGAGCGGAGAGACAGCACGAGCAGGCTCGCTCTCAGCTGGAACCTTCTGGAACATCTGTGTTCATCACCCGACTCTGTGAGGAAGCCCTTTACCCATCCTCGGGAACTGGCAATGGCAGACAGGGAAGAATCACAAGCCAGCCAATGAGCTCGGAAAGACGCAAGAGAGGGGGAAAAGGGAGACGAAAGAGATGGAGGGGGAGAAAAACAGCAACTTGAATGAGTGGAACTGCTGATCGATGGAAAGTTAATTAATGAAGTGTGTGGCACCATCGGCTCCAATATGGATTTCCATGGGTCACGCATGCCTGAGATTTTGCTTTCATTGTTAGGGTCCCTCAATGCATATTAAACACAACAGCAAGAATATTGACAATTCACAGAGGACCACTGTGGACCACTCGTCTTTTACATATTAGAATTAGTGTACACATATTAGTATTTTCTGAGTCACCATTTCTGACCTAGCCATTATTTCAGAACCATCAAGAGTACAATATCCAGGTGGAAGAAAAGACTCAATATATAAGGTCGACCTATCACACATATTACAAACTTATTCAACTTGCTTAGCAACTTCAAAGCATCCATTAACCCCAAACTTTCACCCTAAGCTTCTCATTTAGGAATGTTGAGGAGATATTTAGAGTGGATTCAGCACAATCCTGGAGGCCATGAACATTTCTCTTTTCAGTGGCAGTTTAACCATCCATTTAGACACATTTACATAGAGATGTCTACTCCTGGATAACCAAAGCCCATGCCTTTTGAGCTTCAACAATAAATGTCTCTTTCATCCTTGAGTAAAATGGACTTCAAAGACATGTTAGGAGGAGCCTAATCAAGGTTACCTGCATGTATTTATCACCAACACAGCACAGCGTGACTGAATACCCAAGATTTTGTGGGCTTACCAATTTAAGGACATTAGGCACCAAGGTCTAGTGCTAAAACTTAATTGCTACAGGGAAAAGGTTTCTGTGGGCTGTAAAAAGAAAAGTTTTTCCAATTTAGAAATGAATGCATCACTTGTCTGAAAATGATTAAAAGTTATTGAAAGAGGCCGAGACAGACATAGTCTGATCTTTGGCTCTGATTATGCAAAGGACACGCAGCAATAATACGGTTACAAATGCAATTGTGTATGGCTCTGTGTGCACTGTCAGAGTTTCTACCATAACTGTTACAGAAATGTTCATTGGGCCCACATTAAAAGGGTGACATATTGAGACCTGCTGTGTTTGGCAGTCTATCAATAAATCTGTTTAATCTGCTCTTAATGAGAAACCATCATTCCCCACTAGTTTCGCTACTTAACTTCCCTACTCTGGATGAGATGACATACAAAACAACAAATGTTCCCCTAAGTTCACCCCAAGAGATATGGGTTCCAAAAATATAATTTATTAAAAAATCTTAAATCATAAACCACAACCCTGAGGGAAAGCCTCAGCAACCCACACTGGCACAGATGAAAAACACAGTACCACAAATATCCACATCCACACACATAACATACAGTGACCAGTGAGGCTGTACACCAGCTAGTGCACAGTATCTATGGGCCAGTGGCCCACTGTTTAAGTAATGGGAAGTGGAGCAGGGCGAGGGCTTACCATGGCCGGTGGGACTACTGAAGGGGGAGAGAGTCCAGGAGACACACACCACACGTGAGGACGACAACACTGCAATGCAACATAAAGACGCCTGCTACAGCAAGGGTAAAGTGAGGGGACTCCACCACCTGGGGGTAAGCCTGCCGCTCACTTGGGCACCACCGCTCCTGTCCAAAAAGAGAGAGAAGACTGTGAGAGAACTGTGGTTAGCACAATCTTATTAGTGTGAATAACTGAGTACTAGCCAGTTTTGTAATGCTACTATGGTTACTTAGCTTTTGCAGTGGGACTGAAGGCTGAGGAAGCTTTCCCGCCACTTGCTGGAACCCAGAAGGCCAAGCCGGAGGTGTGCAACCACCCTGGTCATGATAGCTGAAGATTACTTTAAGTGCACGCGCACACCTGCACAAACTCCCAAACTCACACACATGCACAGAAGCTGCTGTCCCAAAATGCTAACACCATATAGGAATCCAGCACACTGTCACGCAGCCTTAAACATGCATTAAACAAAGAACCAAAACGAAACAGACACAATCATCTCAGAAAAAGCAACACACAAAATTGATATGCAGGTCAAACAGGAGAGAGAAGCAGCACACTGCTGCCTGGCCCTATATGCATTATTTACACAAAGAACCAAAATGAAACACATGCACAAGCAAACCCAACTAGTAAGGCAAATCAATACACGGCCAGGAAAAACGACAAGCAGGACACCCCCATCGAGACGAGGATTAAAGACGTAGTGACATAACTTTCAACACGTAAACAGAACAGCAGCCGCGTTGTTCCGTGGAGACATACTTGGTGATGGCGGCCCACTTCATACAGCTAGTGGTAAAGATGCCGTTTCACAACCAGCAAGTTGAGGGAGAAGGGGGAAGCTATGGTAGCTTCATCACTCAAGCTGCTTTAGGTCAAGTAGCCTACCAAGCGCAACAGTGCTACACCGGCCAGGCTCATGTGAGAGAGTGGCTACACCAGCCAACTTGTGATCTATGCCATCAAACTGAAAATCTGCACCCAGGAAGTACGGAGAGATAGGAGGGAGCACATCCTGGTAGCATTTACCTGCCTCTTAGGCTGCCTGGGTCCGCTCCATAATTAAGGTAACGACAGCATAGGAGAAGAGGGGAGAAGCAAGGGAGCCGAGGCAGTAGTGAGTTGTTCAATCTGCTACATTAACATTATAGTATATTGCTTCAAAATGTTTATTATGACTGCCGCTAGCGAAGCGGTCATATAGGGATTTTCAACGTTTTTTTATTCTTTTTTTTTTCCCCGTCATCTACTTCCTGAAATTTTGGTCAACGATACCTGGGACACCAAAACACCGGGGCACGTGAAATTTAGTGGATATGTAGCCCCACTCGACTTTTACGGAAACATTTTGTTTGGTCCCCAGGGGCCACTCCCCCCCCGCGCTGGGCCCCCTGAAACCCAAAAAATGCAGTTTTTCCTAAATAACTACCTGAACCGTGGCACCGAGGATGAGGAAATGTTTATGGTACTGTATGTTGGTCTCAAGGGCCCACATCAACCTAGCCCATAATCACTCATTTGTGATTTGCACCCCCCCCCCCCAGTAAAAAATGAAAATGCAATATCATTCTAATTTAATCGCCCCTCTCTTCAGGTAAGATGTTCAGAACTGCACCAAATTGTATGTGTATGATTAACCTGACATTCTCTGGGGGTATGCCAAGTTTTGTAGAATTTCATTCACGGGGGGGTCTAAAAAAATTAAGTTATGTGTACATTTAGTGACTGTACACTCATTGGCATTGGTGCACACATATACACACGCACACACACACACAGGCACGCACATACTATCGGTATCGGCAATTAGAACGGCCGATACATAATTACAAATTCAGTAGGATTAAAGGAAAACCAAATATTCATCATCATTTGGCAGTATTTCCAGTATTGGCGTTACGTAGTCGTTTGTCCACCAGATGGCGCATCGTTGCAGTGAGACGTAATTTTGTTGGAAGTTAATCTAAAGTGGGTTGGAAAGACAAGGACAACACTGTAGTTTACAGCAGAGAACGTCTAATAAGGGTAGGATGATTTCCACATTAAATGTAATTCCCATTTCTCCTTGAAGTCGAAATAAATCGGAGAATGTTTATCGGACATGCTTGGTTTTTACTAATAATGTTCTTTGATTCCAGCTTGGTAGTTGTAGTCTATGCGATTAAAAAGCATGTGTGTGTGAAGTATCCAAACAATGATAACACTTTCTTCATTATGGCTGCTTTAACCACAGACCTTCAGCTACTGTACAGTGGGTCCCATTTAGAAGTGTCCACTTCATTCGCGCTTTCCGTGATTCAAAACCATTAACTTTTAACTATTAACTGCAAAACTATTAACTTTTCGCCAAGAGGCTTAAGTCCGCTTGATACTGTTGGTTCCCAAAGGAGATTTTATTTGGGTCGCCAGCATAGCCTAGTGACAATATATGTTGTGTAATAGGCCTAGCATTAGCCTAGAAATCTAGACGCATTTTTGCATTTAGAATAGCTCTGAAACCGGGGGGGTGAACGTCGCAGAAGGGGCGCCAGTGCGTGGATATCTCAATCGCAAAATTAAACAATATTTCTATCGGGCGCCTACCATGGACTAGGCTGGGTGAACCCAGCCTGATCTGCCGGCGATTTCTTTTTCGATTTCTTAAAAGATTGAGCTTGGCCTGACTAACCATGGACCTCACAGTTGCAAAATGCAAGGGAACATGAATCAGCCTATATTTGTGTAACGGAGGCAGACTGAGCTAGCGTGCTAGTTGCCCGTGTAAATCCTCACAGCCCTAACCTTAAGAACGCTTCTAACCTCTGAGTTGGAAGCCTGGGCTTTTAGCTCAGTGGTTAGAGCGTTCGTCTCCCATGCCAGTGTGTGTGTCAAGGTGGCGGGTTCGAGGCTCGTGAGCGGCGAACGAACCGACCTTGTGACATTGGTGCCGTGACCCGGATGGGAGTGAGGATTTAGGGAGGTGAGTGTAACGGAGGCAGACTGATGTAGCGTGCTAATTGCCTGTGTAAATCCTCACAGCCCTAGCCTTAAAAACGCTTCTAACCGCTGAGTTGGAAGTCTGGGCTTTTAGCTCAGTGGTAAGAGCATTCATCTCCCATGCCGGTGTGTGTGTCAAGGTGGCGGGTTTGAGGCCCGTGAGCGGCGAACGAACCGACCTTGTGACATTTGCACAAACAATAACGGACAGCAGCTCTTCAACTTGGCCCGTTAAAATGTGTATCTAGAGACGCATTTCATGAAGGCCCTTTTGGACATGTCAGTTATTTGCACCACTGGGTAAAACTGCATTTTGTTTTAGACTACCTCTATTTAATTTGTGCATTGACAATTAAGTTGAATATCATATGAGCTAGATGATTAAATTCTTGCATAGAAGAAACATTCACAAAAATCCATGACATGACCTCTCTTCTTGATAGCTTGATAGCTTGAAAACTGCATGGATCTGACAGGGATTGTTTTGTTTAATAATAAATAAATAAATAAATACATTATGCTGCTACCTTTTGCTTTTCCCAAATACAATGTAGCCTACAGGTGTACCTTTCATCAGTCCAGTTGCAATGGATGAACTGTGATGAACTGCCCTACTTGTGATTGTTTAGAGATTTTAAAGGTTTTATAACAATGCTACCAATGTTTTGGCAAGTGCTACAAATCTATTCACCTTTGCAGTTCGTGCACTTTGCTTTCTGTGCGGCCCGCAAACACACATGCCAAACAAGCATACACAAAAGTTTCAAGAGTGGGGGATGGAGTAGAAGATGGAGACAAATTGATTAAGTTAATGTGATTTATTTTCGCGGAATGGATGGACAGGACTTAGCGGCGGTCATATTTTGTTCCGCTATGTGGTACATCTAGTTGTCTTTGAAGCGATGTCATTCGGGAAGCCCAACTTCACAGAAATGTATTTCCAAATAGTCAATCCAGGGAAAGTGGCTATGGAAAGCTCTATAAAAAGACCAGAAAACAAGCCAGAACACCGAATGATGAAGGAGCAATCAAAGGACACTGTAGCCTTCTTTCTCCTTTTTTGAAATGGTCCGCCATATTGTTTTTTTGTCTGAATGCAGCAGAGATACAGATTTTGATCAATCAAACTGGCAGTCAGAGATCCACCCTCTTTCAACCACAAAGAGTGGAAGCGTTACCGACAGATTAATCACGGCGTGGCATATTGTTTACAGGATGTCTGTGCTCGGCAAAAATGACATTTCCCAGCGTGTTCCTTTGTGCATGACACATGCTCCACCTGCAGATGTAATCACAACCTGATTTCAGCCGATATTTTTCCTTTTCTTTTTTTTTCTTCTCAGACCATCTCACATGCTAGCTAGAACTGATGGATTTCTGTGTCTCTTTAAAAAAATCAGTCATAATGAGGTCGCCTTTCCTGGGGCAGCAACCCCTGGTCATTGAAATCATTCATCCACTCTTGCCAGGGGCAGTGACTGAAAGCTCCCCTATTCTCCCCTTAAAGAGCTCATAATTAACAAGGTGTGCAACACAATTGTCACATTGTAAAAGCCTGAAAGTTTGCACAGCACGGAACTTGGGTTTTAAAATAGACTGCTCCCTAAAACCATGGTCTGATTACAATTAGGCGAGCCACTTTCCTGATTCCAAATCAATGAGGCCAAATTTCTCAGGGGCTCCCGTCAATGGCTAGCGACGAGCATCTCTCTCTCTCTCTCTCTCTCAACTCCTGCCCCCGCCCTCCCCTCCCCTGCCCTCCCCCCTTGAATCCTTCCCCAATCAAAAGTTTTGCTCCGTATAATTTCATGCAATCAGATTTCTCCACAGTCATCCAGCGCAATCAGGTAATCAAAGGGGGCATATTAACAAGACAAATGGAATTTAAAAAGTGGGTGCAGTCTGTGTTTGCAGGAACTTCCCATGGTGAGGTGCCTGCCTTCACCACCCCAACCCCATCCAGCCCCACCCTCCAAGGCTCCCTTCATACATCCACCCACCCTTCTCTCTCCCCTTTCAGACGAAATAACCTTCATCACCCACGAGGCGCAGCTCCTTCCCCTGTTGCGAAAGCCACAAAAGCAACATTTGGCTCATCAGAAATAGAACATGTCGGCTTTGGAGCAGACTGTCGTCATCCCACATCTCACAGTTGTCACATCGGAGGCAGAAAATTTCCATGGGTCTTTCACTGACTGCGGCATATGGCAACCTTTTAGAAATGGAGGATTCTGGGATGTTGATAGGTTACTTTCAGAATGTTCCATTTCTTTGCTCTGGGAGTCATTGAAATGGACTTTATAGCAGCAGTAAATTATTTGAGGGGCTGAATTATATTCCCTTGCAATTGCTCCTAACCAACATGAAAGCAATATCACCCAAAGTCCATACTGTACTTCCCAAATGCATTATTTAAATTCGATCCAAACCGATATTAGTCTTCATTTGTCTGTGGAATTGGAAATTTGAGTAATTGTGCCCTTTAGTAATCTCTTGTTGCATTCTCATAAGGTGGGTGGGCTTGCAGGAACACACACACACACACACACACACACACACACACACCACAATGTGAACATGATAAAGCTGTGCATAGATTCTAATTAAAATCTTCCTGAAAGTGTAGACTTGGGTCACTTGGTGATCTTTCATCTGTATCTCTGGGACGGCTTCCTTTGTCGTAGCCATGCGGTCAATAATGATGTCCCACAAAGGAGGAAGGAGGACGTGTTTAATGCACAAAGGCCACGGCCACTGAGCGCTCCCATAGAGTTTGGATGCTGGGGAGAAGCATTGAGATGCTGTGCAATTGCATGCAAAGCATACCAATATGAGGTTGGTAGGTCGTCTGTCAATTAAGATTAAGGAGATAGCAATCTTGATCTTACCACAGTGTAAGAACAAGAGGAGTAATGAATCAGAAAAGAGGGTAGCAACCATAATCATAATTGTAGCTCTGAAAATGCATATATTTATACGTAGATAGTCAAGATGCACATTTGACACCATTGCCATATTATCCTTTTTGGAGATAGATCAGTTTCAAGCTAATAATATCTGATCCTGCCCTCTTATCTACAATTTACCAGAACACCAGACGTCGGGATATCTCTCATTCCATTAACTCCACAGGAGGGCCATTATTTTGGAATAAGTGGTTCCCTTCCCCAGTGCCTCTGTCAAGGTATTCAGAACGCTGTCTCCATGGGCACAGACAGAGCAGGTGAAAGAGAAACGAATGAGACAGGTAACAAAAATGAGAGCAAAGAGTTAAGAGGGAAAAGGGCAAGAATCATGAAGGTTAAGGCAAAGGTAGGTAGCGATAGAGAATGAGAGAAAGAAAAGACGTGGACGCGAAGAGAAAGAATGAGAAAGAAAGGGAGGAAGGAGAGGTGTCTTGTGGAGGGCTAAATGGTAAAATGCAGAGTTTATTTGAGGCTATGATGGGTTCAATAGCTGTTACCAGCCATTTACCTCAACCCCTCACTCCACCCCCTTCCTATATCTGACACTGTCCACCTCTGCCAAACTTCTCTCAAATACACTCCCAGTCCTGGAACAGAGGAGCACTGGAAGCCAAACCATGTGTCTCGATTTTCTTACTTTACTGATGATATAGCTACAGTGTAACCAGTGGACCCCAACCCCTGTGTGTCTTTGTAAAGACCAAGTTGTCCTTCTGTCACCTACTGGGTTCTTGGTTCTTCCTCACACTATGGAACATTCCTTAGATATCAGATTTGAACATGTGTACTTATGTCTTACATGACTTACTTATGTCAACTATATTACAAGGGATTTCATTGTCCCCGGAGCAATTTGCTTTTTTCCTTGCTCAAGAGCACAACAGTGGAACCCGGGAATTGAACCCACAACTTTGAGGCTACTTAATCACTACACTACCACCGCCCCATAGCCCCATTTCCATAGCCTCCAATCTGTTTGCAAAACATGTTACCTATTAGCTTTGGTGAGCCTCAGCTAACATGCAAGATGTGTCTATGCTGAACAACCCACTATCTCTGTCATGTTTTCTTTTTATTCTCTTTTGTCTGAAGTTGTCTGGTTTTGGCAGTCATGGGGCTGACTTCTTGCTAATCAAAGAACTACGTCTACACAAACTCTCTTCCTGGGATAGTGGAAGAAAAGGAAAGGGCAGAGCACTGTGGCTTTTCACTCAAAGGCTGCTGATTTAGTCTCTGGGTGTGTGAAGGTGATTTCGTCCAGCTGCTCCCTGCCTTATTTAAGTGCTGGGTAAGGAAGAAGAGGAACAATCCTGAAGAAGTGAGTGAGGAACTGAATAATTGTGGTTTTTTACATTTTCTTTTTCGCATCAGATGTACTGTAAGTTTTAAATCAATTTCTACATTGTGAAGAGTACGCTTAATTTATGGTATATTCCCTGCAGTAGATTCAATTTCAGTTCTGTTTATCTACACTGTTACATTTCAGGGATAAAGTATACACATAAAAGAAAAGAAAAAAATAGATATATTTATCTTAAAATTGCATCTTAATTACCAAACTGTAGAGAGCCAGTTGTTAATGGCACATTTTAACAAGGTAGGTTTTTGTTGTTTGACCTGGTCTTTGCCATCATTTATCATAATTGATTATTGAATGTCTTTTCCCTCTCTGTGAACTTACACCAGGTCAGTGTGAACGTGTGGACCTAAAGCATGACACTAGTTAAGCCGCTGTCCTTTCAGCTTGCTCTGTTTTGAGGTCGCCCTCAAATTCCCACTATAGATAACAGAGATTACCATTAAAATCCCGGTCTACCCCAATCACTATGATTAAAAAGACCGTTACCATAGCAATGTCTGTTAAAATGGCAAGGGGGAGAGGGGACAGGGGGTGGATTGTTAGATCATCTGTCATCCACTTGCGCTAACATGTTTTGATATTTGGCTGATATTTAATTTGCATTTTTAATTTCTCAGCAGATGAGGCAGATTCCTGATTAATGTGCAATTAATTAATGGTGGGAGCAGATTGATATTGGATTGGAGGAGGCAGCCCTCCCTTCTCCTGGCCACCCTCACCCACAGCAGGGTCTGTTGGGCTGCAGGTCATTGCTCTTCAGGCCCTGAGCCACACATTTCATTAAGTGCAAAAACATGTCGTTCTCTGTATCCACAGGAAGAAAAACTAAAGCGAAAGAAATTGGTTATAAACTAGTGACTCAAATGAACACTCTGAACTCGTGGCTCAATAGTAATAGATGTTGGTTAGAGTCATACTTGTGAAAAAGGAGGAAAGGTTTTTAGCTTTGAGAACTCAATGAAACAGTAAGGGGAAAAAAATATTACACTGTACCACATCACACTGTGTTAAAGGGCCTGGAAACTATTTGTCTGTATGCGTGTTCCAATTTAGCAAGCAGGGATCTTTTACATAAGTCACATTTGTTGGTTTCCTTTAGTTCAGTAAGCTGTTTGGCAGCCATTACACTATGGTGTTCTCTTGACTGGCTCCCTCCACAGTAACAGGACTTTCAAAGTGCTTGTTGCCTTTTTCCTGATGAAATATGTGTTGTCCTCTGATTCCAAACCTCAGCTGAAATAGCGTTCTTTCACCGTTCCGAGCCATTCTTCTTTTAATTCCAGAAGTCTTTTCCCCGAGCTCAATAATAGATAATGGGCATAAATAGCTCTTATAGATCTCGCAGGACTGGCGACTGGAAATGAGCGTGTGAGTGAGTGTTTTTTATAATGGCTCATGTTGAGGGAGAGCTTTGGACCGGAGGAAATGGAGATCTTATCTGCTGCATTAGTCGGGCAGGGGCCAGCGCTACGTAATCAGGATTATTGCACAATACGGCCTATATGTTCCCTTTCAGACAAAACAGATAAATCTTCTGCATATGCGCTTGGTTTTCCTCATGCTCTTTTCCATTATATTTCACTTTTCATATGTGTTTTCCCCCCCATTTTTTATTATCTCAACATTCAACTGAATGTTAAAGTGATAATCCCATTAATCAAAGTACTTAAAATCTATGTCTCTTCTTCCCCTCTGTCTTTTCTCCCCCTTATTTTGGCTTTCAAGCAACTAGGCCGCAAAATAATAGAAAATATCCCTTTGTATTGAAACTGCCAACCGATCATATCACCAACAGGCCCTAAACCTGCTCTTAATATCCCTCGTTTCTTCCCCCACCATGATCTCTTATTCCAATTCTGACAGCCCTCCATGCACCTATTTAATAGAGCAGTCTACCAGGAGCTATTATGACTCTGAGCAACTTCATCCACATTAAATAAACCCAGTTTATTAGTTCTACAACTGCCCCCAACAGCTTTATTGTGGCTAATATGTTCAAAAGACACACATGTGCTATCCTACATTAAGTCTGAGGGGGCGGTTGCTCTGTATGTATTTACCTTCTCAATTAAAAACACATTTCTGAACCCTGGTGGTGTCGTGAACTCATGGGGTGAGAAGGGGCAGGTTTACCAGGGCTGTGTTCAGCTCTTACTGAACTGCACTGCAGCATTATTTAGAAAAGATATTTGATCTTTTGGGTGTGTTTGTTTCTTAAGCTATACTACTGGTCAAAAGTTTGGGGTCACTTAGAAATTTCCATTTCACTCCATTATAGACAGAATAGCCTACCAGTTTTCAGATTACATTATGTGCTTACATAATTGCAAAAGGGTTCTCCAATGTTTTCTCAGTTAGCTTTTTTAATGACATCAGATTAGTAAACAGAATGTGCCTTTGGAACATTGGATGAATGGTTGCTGATAATGGGCAGTGTAGATATTGCATTAAAGATCAGCCATTTCTTTCTACAACAGCCGAGAACCCTTTTGGAATTATGTAAGAACATAATGTAAACTGCTACCCTGATTAAAAAAAACAATGCAACTGATCTCAGCTGGTATTCTGTCTAATGGAGTGGAATGGAAATGTCTAAGTCACCCCAAACTTTTGACCGGTAGTGTATATTAATTCACCCCTAAACAAAAAATTAAGATCTATTTCTCTGTCTTCCATTTCACTCTCCCTCTCTCTTTTCATCTTCCTTTCACATTATGACTGAATGAGAACTCTATTCAGTAATATCCCACTGATAAATTGCCAGAGAGAGAAAAAGTCTATTGTTTTCCGCCACCACTTCATAAACCACAAGGCCCGACCATAGTCTTGTACAACAAATGACATGGTTTAGCAGGCGTTGTTAGCCACAGCATACTCCCTGTCCTGCTCCAGGGCAAGTCTTTCGGCTCAGCTCAACGTTTCCTCCTCCGTGTCCGAACATGCACCCTGCTAAGTCAGCTCTCTGCAAGCAGGACAAGACGCTCTTGTTTTCGTCTTGTCTGAACAATTCCATCGACAACCATCAATATGAGTAGACGTCACAGCAGGGCATAGTTTTGTTTTTACTCATTTGATGTGGTCACTATTCAATGCATCTACAGTATTTGTCTGCAAGCGTCTTTCATATAATCTAATGTCTTACAATTAATTGCTGCACACCCAGCAAGCTTAACAAACAAGAGGAGTCATCCATGCAACAGAAAGTCCCAAATAACATTTTTACATGTTTCTATTCAGAAGGAGGGATGAAATAACGGTGCTTTTATGCATCCGCATGAAACACGAGAAGCCGGACAATCGCATTAATATGTGTTGCATTTACTGTTCAGTGAGGAAGGAGACAGAGGGAGAGGACCAGAGTGTGTGAGAGATGGAGACAGACGGAGAGAATGGGGGAGAGAGGGACAGAGAGCGGGAAAGAGAGCCTTTGTTCAAGGGCTTGGCTCACAGGAAGTGAATAGAGAAGGACAGTGAGTGACACTCATCCTGAAGCAGTCGGAATGCTGGGAGACATATTCCGTTTTGATCCTACGTTGCTGACGGATCAGCCGGAGAAAGGCAAATTGAGATCAGGTCAAGGTTTGATGACAACAGGGGCAATTTTGATGTCCCCCCACACGCCCCCAACCCCAGCTCTCCTGCAGTGCGTCCTATTCAAACTGTGTCCACTGCCTGTGTCCGACAGCCTCACAGCCAATGAACAAGAAGGTCTGTGTGTGAGTAGAAAAATTTGGAGAAAAAAAAGACCGAAAAAGAACAGCTTCTCATGACAGTATAGTAGGTTAGCTCTTGCAGATTGAAAGAGAGAAAAAAAGACAAGCTTAAAAAAACTGAGGGGGAAATAGGCAAAACTGCACCTGATTGACTCTGGAGTGGGGTCCACCCACCCCACCCTCTTGCTTGTTAAACAAGATAAAGCTTTCATTAAGATGGGGGCAGAGGGCACTGGTGGCTGTCTTGTTGCCGTGGCCTGAAGAGTGAGTTTTCTTGTTTGTCGCCGCCACTGGCTTTGATTAATGCGCTCTCTGGCCATGTTTCGGGCTGGCCCTTTGGGACAGCGCAGTGGATACAGGAAATCTGTGGATACAGAAGACACAATTTATGTCCTTGTCAAGAGCCTCTTTCTTTTTTTCCAAAACTAAAAATGGAAGTGCAAAAGAAATGAATGCTCTCTCACTCTTTCTTTCTCTCTCTCTGCATGTCCATCCGTCCCTCTTTTTTTCTTGCATTCTTTGGAAATAAAATGATGTCCACCAGTGGAAAAAGGACACCGGTGTTTTCATCAGAGAATGATTAATTCTGCAACGCTGAGCCATGTGCAAAGTGTTACATCGGAGCCGCTTCCAGCTCCATATTGAGTGTAACCCTAACCTCAAAGGCCACAGGGCCTGGTGGTGTTTAGAATGTATTAGTGGAACAAACTCTTCACTGTACTCTATTTACAAATCCTACCCCGGGATGTATTAGTTGCAGATGTGGCTATGAAATTGCTCTGACCAAATTCATACCAAAGTAATAAAGGTTTTGTTAGTGTAAGATTTTTTCTTCTCTCCCCCTCTCCCCATCTCCCCCCCCCCCCTCTCTCTCTCTCTCTCATAGTTTGCACTAATTTTTTATTGTAGGAGTGGCAGTGAAAAGAGGATATTGCACATGGCTTGAACTATGATCTGTGGAATGTTGTTTTTTTATATATAAGCCCAATTTATCACACATGGCTTTTTAGAAAGGCTTATACACCTACACAGTCATCAAACACTTGGGGTTCACATATGTACATACTTTAACACACCAAGATGGCTTCTCCAAAACAGCAAACCTCTCTGAAAAAAATGTCCTGCCTGTTTGTATTGCCAGTAAGTCTTACTTGCAAGTTCTCCATTTACAATAAAGGCATACATGCAGCAACAAGATAAAGACCGCACATTTTTATAAAGGTGAAAATGTGATTAAAGGCAAGTAGAGTCTACTAAATACGGCCTAAAAATGGATCATGGAAATCTATTGTGTTTTAGTACTTTGCGTCAGTGGTGAATATTTTAAAAAGATGGAGCCAGAGCTAATATTCTAAGCCATTAAGTAATAATAATTCAAAACCAAATGTTTGACCTCCACTTCCCCTCCTCCTGAAATGGAACCAGCAAGCCTGGCTCCACGCTCCGATGATGGAAACAAAAGAGTCATGGAATTCCAAAGTAGTATTATGAGTCCCAATATGGGAAGTCTGATATCCCTCTAGCAACAGGAAACAAATAAAAACACACTAGGCAAAAAATAAACAACAAATAAACAAAACAAAGGAAGAACACAGACATTGGAAATACATATTTCATCCACTTATCCAGAAATGCACTTTTCTTCTAAGTGTGTACTGTATGTTCTGTGTAGTCTAAAACATGATGCACACAGTGTGCTATGTGGCTATGACATGCCATTTATTTATTTTGCTACACCTGTCACCATCTGTCAGCAGTGGTGCTCTCCATCAGACAGGCACAGGGCTAATGGACAGGCAGGACGGAGTCCCAGTGCTGCACTGGCCACTCTAGTGCATTAGTATCATACATGCTCTCAGTCTCTGCAGGGGGAGGAGGATGGGGGTACCAGGCTAACTCCATTTAAGTTAAAATAGAATGGGGGAAGGTGAGTGTGTGTGTGTGTGTGAGGGGGTGGGAAGTGAGGAGGTATGTATATCATTCAAACCTACTGTATCTCCGTCTCTGGATTTCCTTTCCTTCCGCCTCGTTCTCCATCTCTTTCCCTCTGAGGTGATTTTTCCCCTGGATGGTTTCAAAGTCTTCTGTCTGGCAGCAAATGGCCCAACCCTCCCACAAAACGATGCATAGTGACAGTTTCGCTCTCGCTAGACAATGGCTTTGATATTCAAGCCACCTCGTAAAAGACTTTGAAATGAGAAGACCAGGGGATGGTGGCACCCAAACCATCACTGGTGCACCACTAACTCGACACCCAGCACCAAGCAGACACCCAGTCATATCTCCACTCATCTCAATGTCTTTCACACAAGCTCATGAGGCAGGGCGTGTTTGTAAGTTGAGTTAGCACTGTTGTACATTGTACCTCATTTTATGAGCCTCTTCTAAAGGGCTTGAACACGACTCGTCCATCACTCCACCGTCACCCACAAGAATAATCTTTACATGCCTCACATTCATGGCTGCCAGGGCCCTTGGACTGAAGCGCCTTGGCACAAGCATGTGAATCAAATTGGTTCCTGTTCCTGAGCCAAAATATGGTTTGTTACTTTTGGAAGCCTTGATATGTTTGGCCTTATTTTGACTGACATCTACACATGAGTTTGTTTTAGTCTGTTTTAAAGGTCATCTTATATTCCTCTTATTGGCTCTTATATATTGCAGCCTTTGTGCTGTAGTTTATATCAGGCTTTATAGGGTGTTCGGGGCAGTAACTAGCAGCCTGGAGGGTAATTTATCTTTGAGGATCTCAGAAATAAAGAGCATATGAGGGCTTTGCTGAGGCATGGTGGAGTTGGCTGGGTCTCGTTGGTGACCCTAACCTACCCTGATCCTGTATGCACCTCTGGTCTACCTCGCCTGGGAGTGGGTTTGACCATGAGTGTGTGTGTGTGTGTGTGTGTGTGTGTGTGTGCCAGAGCATGTGAGTGAGGGAGATGTGTGTTTATCAAAGGCCTGACAGTCTTGATCCCTACAATTTATCAATCCATAACAGATAGGAAAAAGGGGGGTGGATAGAGAACACAAACAATCTCAGCAGGGGCCAGCGAGTAAGTACAGCTCTTTCTTTGCCCTTGACATGGTTAGTCAGCTCTGCAGTTTCAAACGTTTACCTTTCTCAAAACAATCTTTCATTTACCTTTTCTTGGTTTTTGTTTTCCATTCTTTCACATCCGCGCCAAAGTTTGGGACAGGCAATCGCTTGTGCCTCTGGCCCTACACACCTTGACATACACGCACTAGATAAGAAGACACATAGGAATCCACTATAATTGTGACCACTTCCCTTCCCTTTTTCACCACAGGCAAGCAGTCAAGCCACTGGTATTCTCCTTTTTTTCAGCACATAACGGTCCACGTGTGACCTTCCTCCTCTTAAGATTTTTTCACATAAAAAAAACCCCAAAGCAATGTCAGTGAAGAGGCTGCCAGACATCCCGTTGGCCAGCGCTGCATATTGTTTGTGAGCAGCTTATGTTTTTTATGATTTATCTGTATGGTTTTGGCCATTTGCCTCCCCGTCAAATTCCTCCCGTCAGGAAAAGAGAGAGAGAGAGAGAGAGGCAGAGGAGTGAGTGAGAGAGTTGGAGTGAGAGAGCATGAGGGACACGGTGAAAATAAAAGGCGGCAGCATAAATCAACATCAGAATTTATGCAAGGTTGTTCTCTGGGAAAAAATACTAAAATTCTCTGTGACATCTCAGTGGTACTGAGCTACTATTCTATGAATAAAACACCTCCATGTCTGCTCTCTTTGTTTTAAAGAAGTACAGTGATCTGATGAGGATGGCCTCTGATTTCATCCTGCCTTTTTGAAGCAAATTACACCAGATCTTCTCCTCCCAGACCCCCCACCCTAACCACCCTACTTCCCTCCCACTCCCATTGACCTGATTTCAGACACCTGTCAGAGGACACTTTCTCCTGCTCTCTGGCTCCGAGCAGCTCTCGTTTGATTTTCCCATCACCTCTGAGATTCCAGGCCTCTCCTTCATCCCCCTTCCTCATCATCTCACTCCATCATCCCCTACCTACCCACCCCCACGCCCCCATTGTCCTGCAGGCAAACGAGCGCTGATATTGGCTTACCTGGCGCTATGCGGGACCCGTGGTTAAAAAGGCGACGCAGCAGGCGTGGAGGGTGAACCTGACACCTGGCTCTTTTGTCGGTCACCGTAAGTCACACCTTGGTGCTTTTTACGGCCGAGCCCCTGAGGCCCCACCTGAGACCCTGGCCCCGGCTGCTCTCAGCTTTCCGCAGCTGGGTGGAATGAAACGTCGCCCGGAGGAGGCCCCGTTACGGCTTCAAACGGACGACCTGGACAGCGGAGGATAAAGAGCGTTAAGGCGGTGGAGCGCAGTGGCAGCCCGTGTGGAGGTGAGGTGAGGCTGCCAGCAGAGGTGAAAGTGAGAGCTGGGGGTAGTAGGCCCTCTGTGCTGGCAGCCGTCAGGGTGTCTCCACACGGCTCCTGAGTCCAGTTACAGCAGCCTGGACAGCAGACACTTCTGGTGTTTCCATTTCACTGTCCATTTGCCAGCTGAACAGCTCAACTGATAGATCTGGAATGTTTCCCACAGAGAACATACAGAATACTAGAGATTTGAGAGAGGCCAATATGTACTTATGAAAGGCTCCCTTGGTTGCTTATGAAGGTAACATTACATTTTGTAAAGAAAAACAGTTAATCACAAAAAAATGAAGTTATTGATTTGGCCAATAGGAGCAATGACTTGATTTCTTGACTATTTCTTCAGAGACTGTGAACAGATCAAGCCTCCTAACTCCACTTGCAGAGGGATGACGCACAGTTGAGTGAATATTTCCAATATCATTACCATCAAATATGTCCCTGCTCCTACAAGTGCCTACAACTACTAGTGCAATATAGTGGCATATTCACATTATGTGTGCTAGCAACAATCTTGACACAGTAATTTTAAGTGCTGACATAGAGGGGTGATTTAATTTTACTGAGCTAACAGTTACGTAGATAATTGCAGTAAAAACCGAACACGTGTTCATTTTCTAAGCACTGAAACATGAACTCATTGCAAGGCAATGGCATGCCAATTACACAGGCTCCATGCCAGGAAAGAGTTTTTTTATCATGTTGTCAGCCACTCGCACTATGGGACCTACAGGTCTTGAATAAGTACCCTATCTTATTAAACATTAAGGAAATGTAACATATTCGCAGTCACAGGAACTGTCATCCTAGACCTGGAGATCCAGATCATCTCTACAGCACTATAAGGTGATATGGTGATTGTGTATCTTGCCACCTGAATGGGGGACATTCAAAGCCTGGGTTCAGGGTATATGTGAGTGGCAAGGTGCATACTCCTATCCTCCAGCCAGGGCAGATTAAAACTAGACCCACGAGGCGTTTAGGTGGAAAGTTTTGGTTCAGTGTTAGTAGTAAGTAGTGAGGCTTCCACATGGTTGAAGCTATTCTGTAGTACACAGCTTTGAAGTAATAATGTGGCATTGGTGGGCATGGAGTTAGCGAAGGGTGTGGGTGGGGAGTAATGCGTGTCCTCCATGCCACCCTAACATGTGCATGCAATATTCCCTTTACAGTACAGAATTCTTCCTCCGTGAACACACAACAGTGTAACAGGGAAAACATGCTCCCTTATAAAGCAAAAGGGGTGAGATTTTATAAGTGAGTGAGAGATTGAGAGAGAGAGAGAAACAGAGAAACAGAAACAGAGAGAGAAGGAGGGAAAGAAGAACTGTGGGGTATTGTAATTAGTTGCACCTGTTTCCTTCAGCACAGCTCCAGTTTCCCGCTACAAACGCATGCAGATTAGCCTTCAAAGGTCCCGCTTGCCGCCTCCCCTCAAAGCTGCCTTTGTTGCCAGTTGTCAGGGAAGCGATCGGCCCGCGGGAGAGCACGGCAACCCAAGCAGGGCCACGGAGCTCTGGAACTCAACACGCATGGCCTCTGACAAGACACACACACACACACACACACATACACACACACACACAGCCACCCAATGGCCACATTAAAAGGCGAGAGGGGACAGCGAGAGAGGGGGGGGGGGGTCAAGCATATGCACTGGTATAGATAATGTGGCCATTTTGGGTAGAAATAACAGCTGTGACACTACATATGTTTCCAGGGTTTTCATTTGTTTGCTTTGATGTCTTGTTCCTTCAAAAGACCTTCCTTAATTTTTTCATTTTCTGGAATGTTTTATTTAAAACTTTTTTTTTGTCTTACTCAAATATGCACTGGAATTGTAACAATTATGTCTCAATGTACATTGGATTCAGTGTTCATTCAAAACCACACTATATTTATAAAACAAAATGGAGAAATCCTCCATTCCAACACACCTCTGCATAATGACTCGCAGAGGCTTGGCTTGTGAGTAAAATGGGTGAATGAATGAAGTCGAATGCATCACTCGCTCCCATTCAGATTGTATTAGGATATAGCACAATCTAGTGGATAAGAGGAGGAGAAGCAGCCAGCACCACTTTTTCCTCACTATCGATCTATGCAACATAACAAAGTTGCATCTCCCTAAGGCCATTTAGAGATGCATAGAACGAGGGGAGAAGAAACTGTAGTCAAATGTTGATTCGATTTGATCTTCAGGGAGCAAACAGAGAGTGAAACACAAGCCACTCATGTAACAATCTCCAACTCTTCACTGTCGATATGCATTTTGCCACAGGCCAGAGCATTTCCAATTGGACCCCTGCCTAGTAGTACTAGCCGTATTAATTAGAATAGATAAATGTTTCTTTAATAAGAGCGGTAATCTGATTGATTTTTCAGTCTCGTGGGATGTTACCTCCACAAGAAGTTTTATAAGCAAATTCTCTTCACTTCTATCAGTGTGTCCCATATCTACAGCTGTGGATATTATGCCAAAATACGTAGATCGTGATGTGGATGGATTGTTCATTATGATGTGGATGGATTCTGACATGTAAAACATATGAGTTTGGGGGTGGGGGCGTGGTAATCATCTCTGCCCCCTGGATGTTAAGGACTCGTTACCAGGCACATAGTGGATGATGAGGAGATCTTAGTCACAAAGTTTCTGTTTGATTTCTTCTGTTCTGCCTTTTCCAAGATATCAAACAGTCAGAACCATAAATCAATAACTGGGGTAGAGGCACTTGGAAAGGGGGGTGAAAGAAAGCCAGTTATGCAGATTGAGTAATGTTAAGGTCATTAACCTGCTCGCTGATAAGACAGTCAAGGAACATATTTATAGTTAAAGGTATTTCAGTGCAGTTGTGGCTTAAAGGTATTACTCATTTGATATGTCTTGGTCTCACTGGCCACCTCTACAACAGAGGCCTACTCAGCTGCCACAGAGTACATGCAGATGTGATGACAATATTTTATAAGCCATTCATAGTTAAACAGTTGCTCACAGACTTGGCTTTCTCCCTGTCCACTGCCCTCCCGCCTCCATATTCATTAAACTGTCAATAGCTTTAAAAATAGATTTACGCAGACGCTTTTGTTCCGTCACTCTGGCAGTATTTATGGGACAGCAGGGAGGCCGCTGAGGTCTGGTCTTCTTGGGGTTTGGCCTCCGCGTTGAGTGGCTGCCGTGACTTGCTGAGGTCGGATGGACCTGGTCTGGTCTGGTCTGGTTGATTTGTCTGAACAAAAAACACTGAGGAATGTGAGTGAAAGGGGTGAAACAGGACTAATTAAAAAAAGAACACTACAACGTTTTAAAAATGGTGGGTGATGTGGGCCATCAACCTGCACCTAGCTAACCGCCAAACAAAGGAAAGAGGCAACAACAATGAAAAAAGGGAGAGAGGGAAGAGAGAATGGGAGGTAGGGAGAGAGAGTGGTAGATAAATAATTTACTCTATTATCTGCTCCACAAAGCTCATCAGTGAAACCCCACAATGACCACGACTGAATTGCTGATTGTGCCCCCCCCCCCCTTCTCTAAACTTCAGGCCACTAAGCTGAAAAGCATGCTATCAAAAAAAAGACCATTCTGCCAAGGTCGAACTGCCATATACAGATCTAATTAAGTGTGTCATAGGGCTGCCGGTTGTCTGAGGGTCAAACTGGTTGTGTTGCCAGGCCTGTGTGTCGTGGTCACTGATTGGACTGGTGTCCAGCGAGGGATGATTAAAATTGATTTTTCTTTGGTCTTCCTTTTGACGGGTTCATCCTCTTTACAGAACCATGAACCAAACGAAGAAACTTTTCTTTCAGTTCCATGGGCTCATAAAAGTGGCACATAATAGTAATTACACAGGGACTTTAAATGCACTGCTTTTTCTAATGTGCTGTCCTGTTACCTTGAGCAATTCAGCACAAGGGGGGACAAATGATTGCAAAGCAGTAAAGGCTGAAGTATGTGTTTAGCTTTTGTTGGTCATGACTTACACTTCCGCCAAGGCTATTTCTGTCCGTCTTGGTCAGGGTATCTGGATAGCCCCAAGTATGGAAATAACATCCAAGTTTTCCTTGGCTTACCCTTGTGTTTGAACTTGGGAGTCATTTTCTCTCTATTTTTTTTTCTAAAAACAAAAAGAAAAACAAGGCCCTTCCGTATTTAGATCACTAAATTTCCATGGGCATTTAGTTTTGTGGTGGCGAAAGTGACGGCCCTTTGGCCAACAGCTCTGAGGTCCTGCCTTCTGTCTGAGGGAGTGGGGGGTCACCACGTCTCTGGTCTGCTCTGTTTATTTTATGGAGCACAGGTTTGATCACTCTGAAGCCTGTTTCGTGTGCACAAATCTGAAGGTCTGTGTATGTTGGTGTGAGTGTATGTGTGTGTGTGTTTGTGTGTAAATTGGTCTGCAGCCGACCAATCCTATGGTCCAGAAGGGGGGGAAAGTAGTGAGAAAGAAAGAAGGGGGAAAAAAATGTGCCTGCCCTAACTCCACAGGGTTATGGTTGTTAAAGTCCGCCAGCATTCATTAGTTAAATGAGGTCATTATTTTCTCTGTGATTCAAGGGCTATTTCTGTGGGCCTGTGTACTCCCAGATGTAATTGGTGGCAGTGAGCGAGAGCTACTGGACCACAAGGCAGGAACAGTTGTGTAAGTCCAAGTGAAGTTCCTTCTGAGACAGCAGGCGACAGACAGCCTTCAAAGGACACTGCCTATTTAAGTCTCCGAAGATGCTTGTTTGTCAAAAGGGCATGTTCCCCTGCGTGACAAATGGGGAACAATTTAAGACCTCTGCCATTAACATCTTTATTAGGCCACCTAGCTGCGACACCATTGTATGGTAGACCCAGGAGAGAGAACATGCTCCTTTGAGAGCTTGGCAAGGTGTGCTTAAAATCACCTTTTTTTCTATGCCCCAAGCATGCATTGTTAACACCCCTGTTAGCATGAAAACCAACATGGCGGGGGTGCCATTTACGCTCCGCGAATTAAACAGTCAGGGTCATTATGCAAGTGCAGGGAGAGTGTGGCACAAATTGTCCCGGGCCGGGCAAAAAGCCTTATTTATAGCCGGCAGAAGGGCTCAGAGCCAGGCGGCTCTAATAGTGCAATCTGTATTCCTAATGGTCTTGCCCCGCATCGCTGTTCCATTTGGCTTGGTACAGGTGCATTAATGGGGCCTTGTTTTAGTGTTACGCTCAATCTACTGCCCAGACCAGGCCTCGACATGGAGAAGCAGTGCAAGAACGCTCTCTGCTGGACATGAGGGGTAGGAAAAGTTCATGTCGGGGGTATTCTTTTTAAACTATAGAATTACTTGAACTAATGCCAAATAATACCCTTGTTTGTGGAATTAATTTCTTTCTGAAGTTCATACATAAACATACGACACAGGAAGAATTTCCCTTATTGAGTAAATTATGCGTTCAAAGACATTTCAGTCTGACAGCAGTGCAACTAATCTGGGGGACACGTCCATGAGAGGGCCCACATTTGGAATGTCCATGGCACAGATCTGTCTTTTCCACGGCAAACAAACAGTGACATTGCTGGGGGAAGGAAAGAAAAACTGTTGTTCATTAAAGCGGCTGTTCCAGAATGTTCTGCTCCCAATTAACCTTCAAGCTCATCAGTCACAATCAATATGGAGTGCAGCCTTGTTTTTTTTTTTCAAAATTGAGAAGTGGTAATTATCAGGCTGTATTCATCTAGTTAATGAAACAATGTTCCAATATGCCTGCAGCTAAAAAGTTAATTGAGTTCTATTTTCTGAGACAGGCAGGACTCTCCTTGTGGCCAATGCCAGAACGTCAGATTGGGCCTGGGCTCGTGTGGCGTCCCTGAGCTGTGCTAGCCATGGGTGGCATGAGCTAGTGCGGATTGGAACCTCTCCATCTCCCACACCCTATTGTGGTAGGACGAGCTTATGATAGAATTCATCCTTGCATTACGGCCCTCGCTTTTGGCACATTTCTCTGGTGTCTTATCTGTCTTGTTAATTAATACAGCTATCGATCGTTTCACACTGATTTTGAACTACAGTAAGCATGAGACCTGTATAGTTCCCTTTCTCTTGCTAAACCCTACAGTATTCTGATTTTGTTTTGTGTGGAGCAGTTTCTCTATAACACCAGTCTTTCGCTATTCCAAATTATTAAATATGTTATATGTATCAACAATGTCAATATCAATATAAATGTGGCAAAGGTTATATACATTTTGTCTAATCATGTTACCTGGTGTAACCTTAAGAGGACATACTCTTTAATACTTTCATTGATATTTGCCATGTTGTTGTACAAGCAATCCAGATCATTTCACTTGGAAACCTTTACTTCATTAATACAGGCCATCATAAGTTTCACCATATGTCATGTTGGTCATTTAAAGAAAATTTCTTCAGTTTTCCAGTCAAGCTAGGAAAGACTTCGCACGGAAATTCAATCACCACAATAGGCCCAGGGACTTCAGTAATTTTCTTAAGTTTTATACTGGCTACACAGCTTCCAATTGAGAGCATTGAAATCAGAATGTATGTCTTATGATTTTTTTTGTAATAAGTTATAGTATATATAGTATATATACTCTTTTGAGTATATAATCCGTATATATATCCGTGAATTAGTGAAACACACTCAGCACACAGTGAACACACAGTGAGGTGAAGCACACACTAATCCCGGCGCAGTGAGCTGCCTGCAACAACAGCGGTGCTCGGGGAGCAGTGAGGGGTTAGGTGCCTTGCTCAAGGGCACTTCAGCCATGCCTACTGGTCGGGCCTCGAACCGGCAACCCTCCGGTTTCAAGTCTGAAGCGCTAACCAGTAGGCCACGGCTGCCCTAGTATTTATATTTCTTTTCATGTGTCCTTACATTTACAGTCAGAATTATGGTTGGATAGAAGAATTGAACTGTTATGTGTTATTCTTCCACATATTACATGACTGTTATTATTTCATTCTGTTCCTTCTGTACTGTTCCTGAGAATATCTTTGTGAGACTGTGTCTTCAGACAAAGTGTCAGTACCCACTCACCCTCTAATTTTGATTCTCTGCCAGGGTGGTACTACTCAAGGTCTGATTCAGTGTGGTCCAAGTAAGCTAGGATGACTAAAGCCCGGACTACACTGGGTCCACAACTGAAGTTTGCGTCACTATCACTGACTATCACTATCTGGTGTAGCCAGTTCCATTGATAATAGTGGAAGCTAATTGTTGCAGCAGACCCTGCGCGAATGGAACGCTTCAGTTACGTGCCCAGTGTAACGCCATCTCTTGGCAACCTGGAAGGTCACATTGTCATCATTTTAAAGCACATGGTGGCGTACCCTTTGCTTTAAAAGCCTAAACTGGATACAAATTCTCCCTCCAATTTAAGAAGAAGTTGTAAGCTCCCAATTTTATTACAAATTACTTGAGAAAATCATTTTTTAATCTTATTTCATCAAGATAAATCAGGATTTTTGACAATGAACAGCATGAGTCTGCACTTTTGAAAGTAAATAATACACTACTCACAGCTGACTCTAAGGGATGCTCAGCTTTTCTTCTCTTAGACAGCCACATTTAATACAGTGAATGATACAGTGTAACTTGGGAAGCAAGAACATTGTGTTGGCATTTAAGGAACAGCACTTCAGTGGTTTGCCTTACTTATCTAATAGGACATTGTCAATATAGATGGCATTTCTTCACATTTCCCGTTTGGGGGTCCCACAAGGTTAGATTCTAGGTCTCTCTCTGTTCTCCCTTTATCTATTGCTCTTTGGCCAAGCATGTGCTCTCATATCTCAGTTCTGCTCATGATGATCTACAGCCTCCTTTTTACCCTTGAGGATATGAATTATTGGATGGGTCATGGGCTCTTTAGGATAGACATTCGGTTTGTTTTTAAGGCAGTGAATGGTCCTGCTCCAGCCTGTATTTCACATCTCCTGATTCTCTAGGGGTTCAGCTAGGCTTTTATTGTTTTCTCATAGATCTAGTTTCAAATCAAAGTGTAGGATTTTAGTGTTATTGGACCAAAATTGTGGAAGTCTTACATTTTATGTGAAATCAGCTGGTCACTTTTACAACCAGATTGCAAACTTACTTTTATACACTGGCTTTCTGTGGATTTTAACTGGTGATATTGTTTTGCTGCATTTCGTCAGTCTAAAGTTATTCACTGCAACAGGATAGCACTTAGGTGTAAGTGTTGCTTTTAAATATGCGTTATCAATATGTGTGACTTGACTTCAAATTGTTGTATTTATTTTGTTCCCGCTTGAAGTTCAGTCTTTCTGTTTGCAAGTCAGTTTATCAGTTGGTAATGCTATCAATAACCTCTCTTCCTACAAATCCCACCTTCAGTCTCTCCTCCTGTGCATGATGGAAAATCTCCTAGCTGACAGAAGCCATCTGCAGGATGAAAACTCGCTCAGCGGTTCAACTTTATTTATGGATGTGATTTCGCCAAAGACATTTGTCACTTCACTGGCTACACATCCAAAACACTGCTTATAAAACTATTGTGAGGGACTCCATCTCAGCTGTACAAAAGAGGCTATGCTCATGTTCAGGCAGTTCAGATTTAAGCCGTATTGGGTATTTGTCATACTAATCAATTAAATGGAGTAACCCCTTTTAATGCTAAAAATGAACAGTTTTATTGCTGGCCAAACACCTCTATGTACAGACGTTAGGGCAGGGGTGGGCAAACTCCGGCCCGCCAAGCACTTTCATCCGGCCTTTTCATTTGGTTATCAGGCTGCTCGCTATTTTTTTCCTAGAGACGACGTTGGTTAGCTTTACTGCAAACTGCTTTTCACTCTCCTTAGAGAACGTTTACAATTGTTACAATTATTGTTGTGCGGCCCGCCGGCCAATTTTCAAAACCCTTTGTGGCCCTTGAGCCAAAAAGTTTGCCCATCCCTGCGTTAGGGGGTTAGCTACTTCACATTAGTCAATTTAGTGGCAAGTTTGTTTTTTCTCACTTAGGGTAGTTCACATATTCATGTTTTGTCTGTGATGATCACTCATGTCACATTTGCATACCTCCATTGGTGAGCCCATTCATATAATGGATGGTCAAATTGATGCAATGAACAGGATCAACCCAAGTGGATTGCTACAGAACAGGGGTAGGGAACCTTTTTATGAGGTCTTATGGTATGAGTACACTAGCTAAGTTAAAGTTTGAAGTTGGCTTGTCCGAGCCCAACTCCTTCTGACCCTGTCGAAGTGTCCTTGTGCAAGACACTGAACCCCAAAGTGCTTCCAATGAGCAGGTTGGTGACATGCGTGGCAGTCTCTGCCATCAGTGTATGAGTGTGTGTGTGTGAATGCCAAGCTTAAATGGAACCCAACATCACCATAAATGGCCAAAAGCTGGATGCCGTGCACAAATTGACCCACCTTGGCAGCACTGAGCGCCAGGATTGCAAAAGCCAGCACTGCCTTTGGTAAGCTATATCCAATTGTATGAAACAGAGCAGGTATCACCCTCTAAACACAACTGAAAGTATACAGGGCCATCATTATTCCCACACTCCTCTGCCGTGAAACCTGGACAGTTTACCAACGTCATGCCAAAAAGCTAAATCACTTCCACACAGTATCCCTGAGAAAGCTCCTAAACACCATGTGGCAAGACAAGATCCCTGACACAGATGTTATTGCCAGAGCAGGTCTCCCAAGCATGTATACCCTCCTATCCCAGACACAGCTTGGCTGGACAGGCCATATAGTCCGCATGCCAGACCATCGTCTTCCCAAGAAACTCCTTTTGTTTCCGAAAATACTCCCTCAAAAACATCAACATCAACCCTGACAGCTGAGAGACCATTGCCCAGGACCGTACACTGTGGAGATCGTCACTTCAATAGCACAGCTATTAGCACAGCACCCTAGAAGTGGCCAGGTCAGAGGCCGCAGAAAAGCCAAGAGAGAGCGCACTAACAATCCTTTCCCCTAATACTCATGCCATCCCCTGCCCTCACTGTCTCAGGACCTTCTGAGCTCAAATTGGGCTAATCAGTCATCTTCACACCCACCGTTAGCCCCAACATCCAAACCACCCTGATGACTAAGAGGTCTTCATCACCAGTGATGGACAGAATAAGAAAAAGTGTGTCTGAATAAGTGACGCATGAAATTGTAAAGCGCCTTTGAGTGCTCAGAGGAGTAGAAAAGTGCTATAGAAATGCAGGTATATAACATAAGGAACAATATGTACTCCATGATTTGTGAGTGTGCTCATTCTAAAGAGCACCCTTAAGAGTGTTAGAATTAACACATTATGAATGTCCCCACTGTTCCAAATTAGGCATTGGGTCAATGCACTCACATATACAAACTTGATTCAAAGCTTACGTGAAGTGAGATTCATCAGGAGATTTGAGTTTGTTTTATGTTCTCATGTCACATCAACATCTTGCCAGACTCCATCCATCCTCATCTTGGTCTTGGTCAACATGGTGAGGCAGGAGCCAGGATCAGAGCCTGGATAAATGAAACATTTTGCTACCTCTGGTCTCGCCAACATTATAGCCTACAAATCCTCAGATAAATGGTGATTGGCCTCAAAGATTTCCCATTGGTTCAATTAATTAAAGTGCAAATTGCCAAACTGCCTACATACGTCAAAGTTGTTGGTCACAAACCTTATTTGAGCCTCTTCTGTGAGATTTGGGACACGTGGCTCTTCACCTCGGGTGGTGCTAGACTGTAACCCTGTTAAATTTTGATCATGATTTTGTTCAATTTTGATCATGAATTTTGATGATCACTTTGAACATGTTCTGAGTGGTAATCATCCTGCCTGATTTCTGTCTGAACAATCAGTGGCCTATGGCATGTGGCTGATCCCATCACTATCCATTTTAACAAACCTCATTCATAACTTCACCAACATCAAAAAATTTATGACAATTGAGGATGTGAAAGTCAGTCATCAAGTGATGTTATAGGCTGCTGATTTGCTTCTGATCACAGAGTGAGGGCTAGGCCAACAATTACAGACCAACCCAGAAGTCCTAAGAGTTTAACATTTATTTGAAATTTATCAGACCATTTGGAACAAGGAAAATGAATACAACAATTCCAACAGAACATAAAAGCTGGTGGCATAAAAGAATGAAAAAAAGGTAAAAGAGTTAAAAATTTTGGCTAAACATTTTGAGGTGATAAAAACAAAATGTCAAAATTACCATGACTGTTGTACTATGAAGGCACTATCAAGTATTGAGCTAATGTATGCCATCTCCTTGCTCCTTGTAGTTTTAAAATGTCTCAAAACACAACCCTGTGACCTGGAAACACATTCAGACAACTGTTTTTGCAGATTCAAACCATAACCATGATTGTGTGTCATGCTATGACTTCTTGGATGACTTCATGTTGGTCTTCATTACCAACACAGCATGACCGGTTCTTCTTCAGTTGAAAAGTAGTTAACGAAGCATTGATTTGTACAGGGGTTAGGGCTGGAACTACGGGACCCACTTACAAATGACACAATCTTTGTTTCAAGGTTGGGATGAGTCTGGTCAGATGAGCAAGAAGTGGAAAGTGCCCTTGATCCTCGATCGTCATAGCTATGATGACTTGTCCAAATCAGTCTATGGAGAGTATCTTTATTCATGCCATCAAGGATTGTTGCCAGGCTAATAATGCTAACACTGTTGTAGTCACCGAAGTAAGTTGTCCATGCACCGAGAGGTTATAAAGGAAACCAAATATTTTAACAAAATGCAATTTTTCCAATGAGGGCTAAATGTGAGTGATTTATGGAAATACTGTTTAAATATCTTTAAAAACATTAATCCTGTTTTTCCTCAAATGTCATACAAATAGTGTCTGACCGTTTACTCCAGCTGGTTGGATAGTGTTCTACATTTGTCTTTAACAGTATGTGTTCTTTTCTTACAACCCATTTGGTCCAAATACATAAATATGTATTGTATGTGTAGATACAATATGTACAGATTTGGATTTGAGTTCACTGTTACTTTCACCCATTCCTAAGCCCCAGTCTACATTTGTAAACACTGTACAATGCATTCTAGCCAGAAAGAAAAATATATTACATACAGTATACACTAAATGCAAAACTGAGAAAAATCATGAACGCAGAGTCCCGGTCATTAGTAAAAGGAGGTGCTACTTTCATGATAGCATTTCTCTGGCAACCTGGTCTCGTCTTTTCCCTTCAGACTAGTAGGTGTCTTAGTAAGTTGTATGTAGCATGATGACTCAGCATATTTTCTTAACTCAGTTTGAAGAAGCAAGCTTCTCTCTCAGGACCTCTGATAAACATAACAGCTTTCACACGCATGATAACATTACCCTCTAGAGATGCATGTTAATTACAAAAAAAAAAAACAAGTAAAAATAAAATAAAAAATAAATTCAAACAAGAGGAAATGGTTATAAACACATCTCAAAACGCTCTAAACCGTTCTTCCTCTCCAATGTACCAGTCACTTCAGATCTGAAGTCTGTGAGATCAGAAACCACAGTGCAAGTCAAGAAAGAGGAGGGAGCAGGTGGATGGGCGAGGCCACCACACAGGAAGTCTGCTCCGCTGGCTGTGACCCAGCAGTGGGAAAGCTACAGTATGAGCGCATGGGAGAGCTGATGGAGCGGGCGATGGATAACCTTACACCTCGACACCTGCACCCCACCCACCCTGGCCCCAAACCGAGCTCTAACCTTTTGAGTGACTGACGTGGGATCCTTTGTTTTTATGTGAACAAAGCAAAGGCAGACATACAAACAATTGCTCCCATACCCAAATCCCGAGCCTTTAAAGTTGGCAGTTGGCTCCAGACCACGTCAAGCGCGTACCCTCACAGAACAGTCCTCCCTCGGTCCCCTGTTCTCTCTCGCTCCCAGTGTATATGACAAAACAACCCCCCCCCCCCCCAAAAAAAAAAAAAAGACCGTATGGAGGCCAGGAGAGGACTGGTGGATTAGGGTCCATGTTGCCCTCTGTAACCACCTTTCCTCCAACCCTTCCCACCCATTGAAGTTGTGTCTCTGGGTGCAGTGCCCTCGGGCTTAGTTCACTTTGGGGTAAATCTTCTCATAGAAGTAGTTCTGGGCCAGAATGTACAGCTCACCGTCCTTCTCCCGCACACCGTGGGCGCGCACAAACTGGAACTGCTCCAGGGCAAACTCGTAGAACTCGTTCTCCATCTTCCAGATGTCTGACTGCTGCAGTTTGGTGATGGACTCCTTGGTGGGTGGCTTCTTCTCAGTGGTCTTCCTCAGGTGAGACTTCTTACCTGTGAGTGAGCGAGACAAAATCAGAGCCAAAGACATAAAGAGAAAACAAGCCTCTAATAATAAATATACATGAAATTGCAAAAAAAAAAAAAAAAGAAAACATTACATTTATTGTCTAATTAATTACAGTACCACATCAAGTGTTCTTTTAAGAGAAGGCTACTCGGTCAAACAAGGCACTGAACCTTCCCCACATTTTTGTCTACCACAATCCTAATCTGCATCCAAAAGAGGACTTGCCCATAGGTCCTAGAAGTTGTACCGTCTGCTGAGAGTAAGTCCTACCTGTGCGGTAGAGGTCCGTGGCCCCCTTGAAGAAGCGTGGCAGTGCAGCCTCCAGCATCATGATGAAGTCCTCCAATTCCTCCGTCACCCCCACCAGTAGGTACTCATTCACCAGGTTGTACTTGGCCTGCTCCAGTGCCCAACGGCTACCCACATTCCTGCAGGAGGACAAGGCGCTCAATCACTGAAGTTATTTCAACAACATTCCTAGAATCGTAGTACTTCATAAAACCAGAATGTAAACATTTCGCAACATGAAATGATGAAAATGTAAGATTGTTTTCCAATTTTCAGGTTGTAAGAAAAAAAAAAAAGGGCAGTTGGTCATGACAGAGGTTTTAACAGGTCTTTCCATTTAACAGATTAACTAAATTATGATACGGAAAACATAACAGAAGATGTACACAGATACAACTGATGCAGTGGAAAATTACAAAGAAAGAGTACAGAGTAACCCAGTCAGTAGAACGAGGTGATTGCATCAGGCCAAGAGGAGACACAAAGAGGCTCAAGTGAGCGAGACATTGCACAAGCTCAGACTCATGGGGTTAGATGCAAGTCAGCAGAACCCACCAGCACTCGGAGTAGTGGCCGCAGAAGAAGGGAATCTGTAGCCAGAGCTTTTCTGGAGCGCAGTCGGAACCACCCGACGACACACACTCATCAAAAGTCTGAAAAACACACACACACGCAATATTATAATCCAACGTTATTATTTTAAATGCCCTTGTGTTTTAATGATCATAACTGTTTCTACAATAGTACATCGGTTCATGTACAATTTTAATTTCTGACTGATTCCCCTGAGGCACTTGCTTCTATAGTCTGCCCAAATCTCTCAGACTGGGTTTGTCATTTTTAATCCACTCACTTTATCAGCCATGTCTTCCAAAATACCTCTGCCACTGCCAAATTTAACTCCCACTTAGGGATAAAGGGGACATTTTCTGCAGACACTTTGGTCAGTTTAGTCATAATGATGAAATGCCGCAGTAACTCTGCTTAACCCCATTATTATGAGAGTTGGAACTTGATTCACACTTGGTTCTAAATGGTGCCATGGTGCCAGTATCGTTTATTGCTAAAATACTAAAATGAGCTTATCAATGGGTAAGAAGTGGTACTGCTGACCAGAGGGCCCCAGACATCCTGATGTCTCCTTTTACAGGTATCAACCTCTTCATTACATTTAGCAGGCAGTGGATAGACAAGAGCATGGTTAGTTAGCATGTATGATGGACTGTTAATGCTGGTCGAGGTAGTAATTACTCCAACCGTATTGTTATAAAACAACTACACTAGTGTGGAATTAACTAGACACTTACACCTATCTAGATACTGCACCTGTCTAGATACTGCACCGTTCACTGTGTTTCAATGTGCAGTCACTTCCTGGTGACAATGTTCTCATGTCATATCTATGATCTACATACAGTCCATCACCTGATACAGATTTACAGTATAAGACCACTGATAGTAAAAAACATGGAGAGCATGGCATCAAGCACTTATGAAGTGTCTTAGCTGGCGAGCTTTGCAAAATTGCAGCGCAAGTTCCTTTCGGTGGTGCCAACATGAGCATACTTTTTACAGGCGTTACCAGTGCATTTTCAGTGCACTACCAGTGCATTTCCAGTGCCTGTAAAAAGTATGCTCATGTTGGCACCACCGGAAGGAACTTGCGCTGCAATTTTGCAAAGCTCGCCACCCGTCCTCACATTACTTACATCTAACTCAAACTAAGACAAAGCCCACTGATATGAGGCAGACCTTTTTGTCCCCTTGCTTTCGCCGTCTGAGGCCAGGCCTGTAGTCATCGCCGAAGCGTAGGAAGTAGTAGTAGGACACCAGCCTCTCAATAGGGTCCCGCACCACGTTAATGTAGATGGGCTTCCCCTTCACACCGAACCTGCAGGGAGAGGGTGGACATACTCAGAGAAGAGGGCGAATTCCACTTTTTGCAGGTGAGGTGTCATGAATTTAATATACTGAGAATTCTGCTCGGTATTCTTTTTAACACCATCATATACAATGTAGATCTCACTTCAATGGAAGTTTCCCAACTTTGAAAAATAAAGGTACAAATTCTGTAGACATATGAAATTAGGGCTTTATATTACCATATTGACCAGTACTGAACTGAAGGACTGTCAGTGAGAACTTCTCTATTTGACTACAAACCTACCACATACAAATTCATGACACAGATGCTGCACTTCTACTGATAACCACAAGGTGTCAGCAGAATCATAAGAACTCAGGCAAAATGTCTCTCCCAATATCTCTTGATATTTGAAATTCACACACACAGTCTTTGGTTCATTTAGTAACAGTGAGCCATCTCATCCATCTTGGGTGGCTGTGTTTCGGGGTGTGCAGTAAAGTGGGCTTATGTTTGAGAGGGGCTTACTTGGAGAAGTCCAGGAAGGCCACATGGCCATGGTAGAAGCCAGGCTTCATCTCCTTCCAGGTGGTGACGTTCCTCACAAACCGCACCTTTACAGAGAGAGAGACAGAGACAGAGAGAGACAGAGACAGAGAGAGAGAGAGAGAGAGAGAGAGAGAGAGAGAGACGACGACTGCTGAGTCACGGATTCATCACTCACATTCTCTTGTACACAAACACACACACACACCTTCAAGCCTGTATGCCCGACCACGTCACACAAATCCACCAAAATTCTCCTCAATTTACACATAAGTGCTGAACCACCTTTGACGAATCTGTGATGGTAGGCAAATACACCAGGCAGACATTTCCCAGCCACACACACACATAAACAAGCCACCCTCTTAAGCAAGGAGTTGCTTGTGAATAAAGCAGACAGGTGAAGGGCTGCTGTATTGCTGATGCGTTTCCCCATCATTAGTATTCTTGTGTGTTCAGTGGTCTGACCACAAACATGGTCATCTGAAGCCAAGCTTTCAGACACACCTGGGACCAGAGGGGCCCACAGTCTGGGCCGACTGTGTGGGCCAGGTAACCTCACAATAGGGTAGAGGGAGGGAAGGAGACAGATGAGGAGAGAAGGGGAGAGAGAGAGAGAGAGGGGGGGCTGAGAGAGCGAGAGAGAGGGCAGAGGAGGTGGAGAGAAAGACCACCTAGTCGGTGTGAAATAATGAGTGCAAAAGCACAGAGACAGAAAGAACCAAAAGTACAAACCATTTGAGACAGCAAAAGTACGCGCCAGAGATAAAGACAGCAAGACAATGGGCGAGAGAGAGAGAGAGGAATGAGAGAGAGAAAGAAGGGAGAGAGAGCGAGAGAAGGAAGAGAGAGAGAGAAAGAAGGGAGAGAGAGCGAGAGAGAAAGAAAAAAAAGGAAAGACAGAAGGACGACAAGACTGATACAGGACAGGCTTGTGGGCTGCAGCGTGAGTGATACAGGACAGGCTTGTGGGCTGCAGCGTGAGTGCGCAGGCCCAGTGAACATGGAGCAGACAGGATGCCAGTGTGGCGCTGGCGCGCGCGCGGGCGGGCAGACAGACAGAAGCACTAGTCAGCCCTGCGCCAGCCCAGCGCACGCTCACACGGGCACTCACCTCCTCATGCTGCCAGCCTGCTGTGACAGGAATACCAAGCAGAGGAGAGGACAGGCACTGTTCCGCCACCGACGGACACACACGGACACACACACACTCTGATGTGGTGCTCTGGTGGTGTGCCATTTAGAGACTCAGACGCGCGCACGCACGCATTCAAAATGCTTCTCACTGAGCGACATTGGTGCACAGTTGATGGGGAACAAATCCCCTCTCCAGCCATGTCCCCTTCTGTCACCTGTTCTCTTTCAGCTTCATCTCCCGTCCTCTGCTCTAAATGTTACTGGATCATAAGAGAATTCCAATCTGCCTCCCCAGCCAAAGAATGCCACTCCCCACCCACCCACCCTCACCTCCCTTGTCTGCACCTGCATCTGCTTTTCCTCTTTCTCTCTCCCCCCTCATCCCCCTCTTTTTTTCTCAACTTTCTTGCGGTGCTTCTTGTCCTTGGGTCCAATTTTTCAAGTCCTCCGATGCATGATGTCATTCTTACCCTAAGGGCCGAGGTACATTTCAACAGAGACGGCTTCGTGCAACATGGCGCGAATCGTGCAACATGACGTGAATTGTGCGCAAAAATATCTCGTTTTGTGTTGTTCTATTTCATTTCTACCGGTGCTTTCAGCACCTGGATTTCCATCACATGCACGTGCAGGTCGAGTGTTTATATCAACAAAGTCACTCGTGACATGGGGTGACGCATGACCCCGCCCCGGTATTTAAGGTGCGCTCACCCCGGAAGTGACCTCTTGAAATCTTCTCGTGTGGAAGCAGGTTGTTTAGAGTGTTAGCATATTTTCGTGGACTAACGCTGGAGTCTTTTCAAACCGTACGGTTGGAGCTGCGATTTCTCGCCCTCTTATAAGACTGCGATTTGTCTACGTGACTTTCTATTATGATCGGTAAGTACACTTTTCTTTATTGATACCGTTACGAGTGAGCTCGCTCTACTGCGGTAACTAGGCCTATGGGGAATCGTTTGGGTGTTTTTTCGCCTTCTAAGCGATTCAGGGTGCCTTAAATACATTTTTGTTTAATGAAATGCCTTCGCGGTCTCGCAGGCTTCTTGAGTTAATGACGGATCTTGTGTTTTCCGCAACGTCTTCCTAGGTGAGTTTGAATTCAAGCGAATTCCGCTTTTGTATTGGAAGTGCTAATTTCACGTTTAGGATATTGTTTGTTCGCGTTTTCAAACGCTCTCTTCTGTTTCTTATTTATAAACTAAGGCGGCGCGGTGATCGTGTGTTCGCTCCTTATTTGCGCATATTTGTTTAGCCTACTGCATTTGATAGCCTCCTTGATTTTGTTTTTGTTGGTTGTTGGTAGTATAGGCCAACCGTTCATTTGTGAATTAAGCTATTGTTTGAGGCATGTTTATGATTTGTGTAGACTGCCGGGCCCCTCTGGAACCGGAGGATGGCCACGATAAGTGTCCAAGCTGTCTGGGCATGGAACATTTAAGGCAGGGTTTGACAGACCAGGCTTGCATGAATTGCAGTTGCCTGAGCGTAGCTGCAAGGACTGCTAGGCTAGCCCAACTAGAATTGGGGTTAAACTCCCAACCATACCCTGCAAGGAGCCGCATAGGGTCTCCAAAAGCGCGGAAACGCAGAGCACACACACGGGAGGCCCCTGCTAAAAGGAGGCTTAAACTCCCTAGGCCAGATCCTTTAAACCAGAAGGTGGAAGACATGGCTTCGGAGTTCGCTCAGATTAAAGCGATGCTCCTTAATCTACAAGGTCCGGGAGCACAGCCTGCTGGCGATCACGCAGCAGCCGCTTCAAGGTCTTCATCAGAGCAGCCCCCTGTGCTGTCCCCAGCTGGGGGTGCCCGAGGGGAGGATGTGCTCTCTATCAGGGCCTCGGAGAGCCTATCGACGGTTGATGAGTGGGCAGATGATCTGGGAGATGCAGGGTCTTATGGCTCTTACACCCAGGATGCTTCTGGACACAGCTCACTGAAGGGCTCAGTTGCTAGCCACACATCAGCGATCAAACCCGCTGTGAAGATAGCGCTGGCACGCCTGGGCTTAGATGCAGCACCAGCGCAGGTAGGTATGCAGAGCGCCTTTTTCAAGCAGGCCCCTTCTACTGCATCTTTTAGCGTGCCTCCTTCAGCTCCTTTCATTGAGGAGTTAGAGATGCTGGGCTGACCCCAGACGTTTCTCCCATCTCCCCAGCGACTGCAGAACCCTGGCTAGTATGCAGGATGCAGCCAGTCATGGGCTGGACCGCATGCCGTGTATAGAGCCGGCACTTGCCGCCCTTATCCTTTCACCTGATGAGGCATTAAGGCCAGATGCTCGTTGTCCCCGGCCACAGTGTCGCCTGACTGACGAGCTTATTGGGAAGAGCTATGACTCAGCGGCGCGGGTTGCGCGTATAGGCAACTCAATGTCGCACCTTATACTGTCCCTGTCGCAGACCCTCCAGTCCTCTGGAGCAGACCAGTCGGCAGAAGTGCTGAGTGAGGCCTCACTGAAAGCATTTGGGTACATGACAAGGGAACTGGGGAGACTAATGTCGTCCCTGACCCTGACACGACGACAGATATGGCTGGCTCAGTCACCATTGTCTGAGCCCTTCAGGAAAGCCCTTCGTTGTCTCACGGTGGTTCCTGGACAACTCTTTGGGCCTGCCGCACAGCAAATGCTCGAACGCAGCCTACAGGTAACGCAAACCAGGCAGCAGTTTGCTAGCCTGCGCCGTGCATCCGTTCGCGGACAGAGGCCTGCTACGGCGGGTGATACTCTTCAGCCAATAAGGCGGACCTTTGCACAGGGGTCAACAAGGCCAGAGCGGTTTCGCCGGCCTGCTGACAACCAGCCCTCTCACAGGGAACGGCGCACGCCTGAATATCGCCCCTTTCGGAGTAGGAGGGGGCGAGGAGGTAGACAGTGACGTCTTCAGGCCGGCGGTCGGACGCTTCACCAGAGAACAGCTCAATTACTGGGAAGCGAATACAGCAGACCCCTGGGTAGTGTCAACCCTGTCAGAAAGGTACACCATCCAGTTCAAGCACCGACCGCCGAGGTTTCAAGGGGTCAAAATGACTGTGATGAAGGACCAGGGCAAGGCTCTGGCCCTGCGCCAGGAGGTTCGGGCCCTCCTGGAAAAGGGGGCCATCGAGCAACTAGGGCCACCATCACAAGACAGTGGGTTCTATTCCACATATTTTTTAATTCCAAAGAAGGGGGGTGGACTTCGCCCCATACTGGATCTAAGGCAGTTGAACAGCCATCTAAAGGTATTCAAATTCCATATGCTTCACACAGCAGAGGTATTACAAAGCGTCAAGCAAGACGTCTGGTTTACAACCATAGATCTGAAAGATGCATATTTTCATATTCCAATTGCACTTCACCACAGGCAATTCCTCCGCTTCGCTTTCGAGGGGAGGTCTTACCAGTTCCGGGTCCGGTCATTCGGAATCTCTCTGGCCCCCCGGACCTTCACAAGATTTGCTGCGGCAGCCCTGGCTCCGCTTCAAGGCAGAGGTATGCGCATCCTTCCTTACCTAGACGATTGGCTTCTCTGTTCCCAGACAAGGGCAGAGGCATTAAGGGACTCAGCCCTACTAGTCGCTCATGTCACCAGGCTAGGGCTAACTGTGAATTTCGGGAAGAGCTCCCTAATCCCCAGCCAGCAGACGGTGTTCATTGGAATCGAACTGGACTCGCAGACAATGAGGGCGAGCCCATCTCAGAGGAGGGTAGGCGAGATTCTCCTCCGCATAGTGCGATTCAGAAGAGGCCGAGCTCTGACGCTCAGGTCCTTCCAGGTGCTGTTGGGCATGCTTACAGCAGCTTCTTCCGTCGTCCCCTGGGCCTCCTTTCTTTGAGGCCTCTCCAAATATGGATGAACAGGCTAGGGTTGCATCCAAAGCACCACAGGCACAGACTGGTGACTGTTACCGCCCGTTGCCTAAAAGGGTTACAGCCATGGAAGGAGCGTTCGTTCCTGACTGCCGGGGTTCGTTTAGGGATCATACCTTCTCGCAGAGAAGTGGTAGAGACCGACGCATCCCTGGCCGGATGGGGGGCTGTTTGGCAGTGCAGAACTGCCCAAGGCACATGGGACCCTCGACAGAGGGAACAACACATAAATGTGTTGAAGCTACAGGCAGTCGCTCTTGCTCTCGAGCATTTCCTGCCAGTCTTAGCAGGGAGACATGTCCTTGTAAGGACAGACAACATGTCAGTGGTTTATCATATCAACCACCAGGGGAGCACAAGGTCTCTAGCGTCCCTGAGGCTGATTCAGCAGCTACTCTCATGGGCCCACCCTCAGCTATTGAGCCTGAGGGCAATGCACATCCCAGGCACACGGAATGTCACGGCGGACTTCTTGTCCAGGCAACAACCCGATCCAGGGGAATGGAGGCTGAACCTAGAAGTGGTGCACGCCATCTGGCACCAATTTGGCAGAGCGGAGGTGGATCTTTTCGCCTCTCAAGCCACAACACACTGCCCCCTCTGGTTCTCACTCAGGGAGTCAACAAGCCCCTTGGGCCAGGATGCACTGGCGCATGGGTGGCCCCAGCAGCTCCTGTATGCATTCCCCCCACTCCCGCTCATACTACCCACTCTAGAGAGGATTCTCCGGGAGGGCCACCAAGTGCTGCTTGTAGCCCCCAGGTGGCCAGGGAGAGTCTGGTTCCCGGTGCTATACAGCCTGCTGGACGGACAGCCTTGGCGTCTCCCTGTGCGCACAGACCTCCTCTCTCAGCTGGGTGGCCGGATCTGGCATCCGAACCCAGCACGATTGCAACTTTGGGTGTGGCCTCTGAAGGGCCTGAACCACTGCTAGGGGCATGTGACCCTGCAGTGGTACAGACTATCCACAACTCACGGGCACCCTCCACTAATGCGCTTTACGCTAATAGGTGGAAGCTTTTTATACAATGGTGCCAAGAACATGGACAGGAGCCAACACGTTGCCCGATACCGGCTATCCTCAGTTTTCTACAATCACAGTTTGATGACGGACTGGCGGCATCCACTATCAAGGTGTATGTAGCTGCAATATCAGCTAGGCATAACAAGGTAGAGGGAGTTACAGTGGGATCCCATAGTCTGGTGACCCGTTTTCTCAAGGGTGCTCAGCGACTGAGGCCCCCTCAAAGAAGGATAATACCTTCCTGGGACTTGCCGCTGGTGCTGAAGGCACTGTGTCGTCACCCGTTCAAACCTCTGGGGAGGTCAGGATTAAAATGGTTGTCTTTGAAGACGGCTTTTCTCCTAGCCATGTCATCGGCGAAGAGAGTGGGGGAGCTACACGCCCTGTCTGTCAGCCGGGAGTGCCTACAATGGAGTTCCGATGGCACAGGGGTGACCCTGTGGCCGAACCCGGCATTTTTACCCAAAACCTTCTCTGCAACGTATGCTAACCAGCCGCTCAGTCTGGGAGCATTTGAGCCCCCAGCCCAGGGGGAGGAACCGGGGCAAGGTGACATTCTTCTATGCCCAGTCCGAGTATTGAAAGCCTATATTGAACAGACCGCTGCCCTCCGGCAATCAGATTCATTATTCATCTGCCACACTGGACATGCGCGGGGCCTGGCTTTGTCCAAGCCATGGCTATCCAAGTGGATCGTGGAGGCCATCAGCTATGCCTACTCTGATAGTGGCTTACCGGTTCCACCTCGCGTTCGTGGTCACTCGACTCGGAGTGTGGCTGCGTCATGGGCAGTACTACGCGGAGTCCCACTTTCTGACATATGCATGGCGGCCTCATGGGCATCGACTTGCACATTTGCAAGGTTTTATAGGGTCAATGTGGCCACGAACCTCGTAGCCACAGCCGCCCTCTCAAGCCATTAAAAGGGTATGTAGATCTTCCTCGTGACCCTGTTGGTATTTGTCATCCAGGTGCTGAAAGCACCGCCTCTGGCGGTCAGTAGAAATGAAATAGAACGATGGTTACGTATGTAACCGCGGTTCTATGAATTTCGGATGACCGCCAGAGCTTGGCAGTCACTCGGAAGGCGGACGAGAAGATTGCCAAGAGGTCACTTCCGGGGTGAGCACACCTTAAATACCGGGGCAGGGTCATGCGTCACCCCATGTCACGAGTGACTTTGTTGATATAAACACTCGACCTGCACGTGCATGTGATGGAAATCCAGGTGCTGAAAGCACCGCCTCTGGCGGTCATCCGAAATTCATAGAACCGCGGTTACATACGTAACCATCGTTATACAACATGTCTGTCAGTGCACACCCTCAATCAATGTCACGGCAAACTCACAATCTACAGCAAAAGTTTGTTTATTTATAGGTCTTTAATTTTCTCCATCTAAATAGCAATTGCTACCTTAAAATACAGTTGCTGCCTGCTAATCTAATCAGCTATAATTAGCTGAAGCATGTAATAAACAAAACTCTTATTCTCAGGGAGTAAACAGACTAATGAAAATGATGTGCATCTGTACAGCGAGTTGCTTTGCATACAAGTGCCTGCTAGATGAATAGCATAAAGAGGTTGTGAATGGACATCCACCACTTTGAAACTACATGGATTGTCCGCAATTTGTGAAACTATGGGCGGTACATGTCCATGCGAGAATATAATTTTGCCCTAAGATAGAACACATTTTGCCATGTCCAAGATAGATAGAACACATAACACATCCTTTGCCACGTCCATGGAACCATAGAGCGGAGTCCTGATCCCATCTTATTAAATCCTTACTCCTCAATTTTAGCTCTGCACCCTTACCCTCTTACTGCATACGCAGTCTTGGCCACCATCCATCACATGCTTCTTTCTCCCTTTCTCTGTCTCCCTCTCTCCTCTCCTCTCCTCCATCGAGGGAAAGGGAGCACCAAGCACTGCAGATCTTCCCTCATTAAACCACTACCCTTCTGCTGCTGTCTGTACCTGTTTTTAAACACTATAAAGGAGAAAGCTTATTAAGCAGGCATCCTGTTGATTTGAGAGGCCCTTTGCTCTCTGCTTAGGACCTTCAGAGTGTGGGAAAGGAAGTAAGTGTGGAGCAAAAGTTGAATAATGTATGTGGGTCTGTTAGACGAGCTGGCTTGTTAGGAGTGGCAACGTCGTCAGGCATGATTTCTTTAGCAGAGACTAGCAATGAGCGATCTTCTGACTTCTGACTGATTATGCACTCAAGTAAAAAGTGCATGCACTTACGTGAAAGCATGCTTTTATCAATTATTAATGACTTAGATCCACAAATTAAATTAGCAGAACAAATAACTCCTGCAGTCTAATCACTTCCTATTAGGGCTGTCACTTTACGTTCGAAAATCGATTGCACAATCGATTGGACCAAACAACACAAGTTTCGAAAACTAAAATGGGGAATCGATTTTAACCAAATATTTACACTATTAATTTTAAACGAAATAAACAAATAAAAAAGATAGATGTAACAAAATTCACAAACAAGAATATAAGAATATAAAAGAATTCCGAAGTGCAGTAAGCATTGCGAAAGCTAAAAAGAAAATTCCCACCAATTTTACGCACCGGGAACAGCTGTTTCAATCAGCTGCTGTGCTGCTCGTGTTTTGCCAAAAAATGGAGGACAACGCGATCAACCTGTGCGACATGTAGAGAGACGAGTGATAGGCCCTAATAACTTGAGGAGATGTGGAAGTACTTCGGATTTTTGGTATATCAAACTATGGAGAAGAACAAAGCGGTAGGCTACGCAAACTGTGCAATGGAGTTCTACGTAGGCGAAATTTGTGTGACATTTCTAATCGTAAACACAGACACAGCTACGTTGAAGCCTGCAGCCATGTCACTGATGTAATGGCAGTCCACTCGGCTTACTGGTTTTCGAGAATGTTGCACTTCTGTTTGTCATTGTGCACGAAACTTCACGCCAATAAATCATCAGAAATATTGCTGGCTTGCGTCTTCAAGCGCCCTCTTTACGTTCGTCCTAATGCCTGTTAGTTGTTTGTGGATTGGCCTATATTTCGCATTGAAAATGGAAGCGTCTTTAGACATAAAAAAATCGATTTTACAATCGATTCAATGAACACTTACGTCTCAAAAATCGAACAGGATTTTTTCACAAAAGTGACAGCCCTACTTCCTATTGATATGAAGGGATCCCTCTCAGCCGACTCCAACATTTGGTCAATCCCATGTCAGACTTTTTTCTAAAACCGGCTGATTTATGTTGTTCTGTCGGAGCATAGTGTCAGTTTCAGTGAATATGAATCTTGCCAACTGCAACTTTAATTGACGTGAATGAACGACAAAATACTTCCACACCGGTGATTTCAGAGTAGCAAGAGTGGCATCGATTTCGGTCTGTTGATGTGTATTTTTAACTGGCTACAGCCTAAAATTAGAGTGTTGATGCTGCAGTTCAGCACGTGTGTTTTTGCATCTTGGCATAAGCTTACATTCTGGACGTGACACTGGGGGGGTGGCTACATCGTCGATTTTACCTTTGAGTTCGAGATTGAGATGTAATTTCGATCAATTTCGATTTAAAATTGTGACACCCCTAAAATTTCGATTCGAAATTGTGACACCCCTAAACACTCACTGTCACTATTCTGTATAGAAAATAGAGCATCTTTATGAATCTCCATTGGTCTCAAATTCACATACCCTGTATTACGGCACATATCTCTCCTCGACCAGTATCATTCACACCTGGCCTCTGGGACTTCAGGGAGGGATGGAAGGAAGCAAACCTTAGACTCAGACAGTGTTGAGTTCAAGTTGGGGGCCCCCATCAGGTTGCTCCAAAAGGTTTGTAGCACAAGTGACCGTGATGGCCTGGAGAGGAAGTGTGTGTGTGCGTGTGTGTGTGTGTGTGTGTGTGTGTGTGTGTGTGTGTGTGTGGGGTGGGGGGGGGGGGGTGTTGCAGTGGCTAAGAAGGTGTTGACAGTGTCTTTCACAGTTGCTCCTTAAACTCATTAGCTAATACTGTTACTCCAGTCGGCATCATTCTGTAAAACCGTAGAGTTCCAGGTCTCTGCTCTGTAGACAACGACTGACAGCGAGTCCTCAGAGCCACACAAACGTACTCTTGGAGAGCAAAATCTCAGCAATCAAGGCGTTATGAGTGGGATGGTTGGTGTGTTTATTGATGCACATGAGGATGCAAAGATTGAACCATAGCCAAAAGCTAACTTAAGACGCTCTTAATGGAGACGTACTGATTTATAATAATACTCAAAAACTCCATGAGGCACATACCAAGAAACTCATTACCAAGAAATACAACTACAGTACCTAAGTCTACTGTACATCCAAACCCTAGTGCCAAAAATAAAACCCTGGCACAGGAACATTTATCACTCTATAGCCCCCCTTTCTCCATCATTCTTCATCACTCCACAGGGCTCCAGACAAACTTTTTGCATTAGTTGCACTGGTGCACCTAACTTTTTTATTTAGGTGCACTAGCACAAAATTTAGGTGCACCCACATTTTTCACCAAAAGCCGAAAGGTGACTAGTTTGCAGGTATGAGAAACATGCTTTGTGCACACTGACATAAAACATGTATCTTATTGCAAAAAACTCTCATTCCTAAAATTATCGATACTAATAAAATTAGGTAGTGATTAGGTCTAATTTCAGGGTATTGTGATACCTTTGTAGTATCTGTGCACCATGCGACATTAGTCAAAGGAGAATAAAAGCTGACATTAAGTGCACTAGTGCGACCCAGGAAAAATTTAGTCACACCCTTAAAAACTTTGGCCACATATGCGACCAAAATTGGTCGCACCCTTAGAGCCCTGCTCCATCTCACCTGGTCCTGCAAGGACATGACAGGATTGTTCTTAGTGGTGTTGATGTGCAGCACGTGGTAGTGGTTTTTGGAGCACAGGTCGTAGGCGATGTTGGTGAAGGAGGTGCTGGCCGTCTTGGGCACCCGGTTGTAGATGATGACCACGTCTTCTGTGTCTCCGAGCGGTGTCCAGTCCCGGGCCCCTTCCTGCATGTGCCGCTGCTCCACCTCCCGAACTTCATGCCTGGCGATGGTGCGCTCTGCAAGGCAAAGGAGCAACTCGTTAGTTTACCAGATCAAATGAAACCACCTAATCAGTCGGAAAAAACTACCTATTGACCGGTTTTGGCCGAAAGTGGCATTCCTAAATGTCATGTACGTCTCAAAGTTGCTTTCCTTAAACCCTTAGGAGGTATGAGGTGTTTCAGACCTAGGTAGCGAACTGTGTTCTGAGAGGTTTGGCAATTTGGGGCAGTAAAGATGAGCACAGGTAAAGGTCAAATCTTCTAAAAAAAAGAAACACAAATGTCTACGACAATGGTGGTCCAGGCCTCGGAGAATGAAATACCTCAATGGACTGTGTATTGACCTTTCAACATTCAGGTATGCATAGATAACATATTATCAGGGGTGTAGTGGTAACTGGTAAAATAAGAGGTGGGTAAACTATGAATTCTGTACGGTAAGGTGGACTGTGCCATGCAGTATCAGTGGTATTAAATGGTTCCTAGAGTGTTGATGAGTGTACACATTGTAAATGTGGATATTACAGTGTGATTTTTGAATGTTAAAAGTTGCAACTGTTGAATAAACTCTTTTGAGAGGTGGAAAAACTTGTTTAGTTTAGCCTCCACTACAGTCCTGCACGTGTTCTTCACTGAACAAAAGCACCATGTGCTCAAGATGCCTGTATCTTCAAAACAATGTAGATTGTGAACAGCTCTGATCTGCAAAAGGCATCAATACAGGCCCTCTTGTCAAAATATGGCCTGTTGAGCCACATGAGGGTACATGTTTACTTGGATGTGTATTTGGGTTGTCTTGTGTGTGCGCGTATGTGCTTGCATCCATGTGGGCATGTGTGTATGTCAATAACCCTTTTTGTTTTCGATTGTTTTTCTCTCCCAAGCAGATCAATATTTACTCATCAAGATGAGCAACAACAGCTCGGGTGAATCATTGGTTTAGCCACTTTGAAAACCCTTCTGAGGTCCAGCACCATCAATAACAGCACACTCAGTCTCCCACCATCTGAGACGGTGACAATAACGCAGCGACGACAATGCGGCATTCAAGTTTCTTGCATCTACTGTATGACTCTTTCACACAAAGCTGGTTACAGAAAATACACCTACTGTTACTCCTCCTACTGGGATGTCTGCTCTGTGATTTGGGCAAAAACATAAACACCTATATTTAAGCTACAAAAAAACAACACTATGCAGTGACTTCAGACAAAGCCTGGGTTCTCCAACTGGTTGATTGAACAGGCCATCTACAGACCACAGAAGCACTTTGTTGCTGGGGCTGTTTCAAGGTTTTCTGGTCAGACAGAATATATCTTAAGGACCTTGCACATAGGCGATGACAGTTACTTGGTGTTTTAAGCCCCCAACATCGTCTTCCAGACAGCGTTGCATGGAAGGCATTAGGGCTTGGCAAGGGTTAGGGTTAGGTGCCTTTAAGTCGATGGTCGCAGCGCTGCCTTCAAGTCGACGGTGGGGGCTTAAAACACCATGGAGCACGCTGACATGAGTGCAGCACTCTCCGCTTTTGATTCCATTTTTTTCAATACAACCCCATACACCACCGCTGAACCTTTTAGCTGCCTCCGTGTAGATTACAATTCAGTTCTATATTTGTTGAAGTCACTCAAATAATTTCCATTATTCATCAAATGTTCGTCAATTGAACATTTCTGCATTTGTGTAAATGGGCAGGTGACAGGAAGTGTTGCTGCACTCATGTCGGCACCAATATGCAGTACACTTTATTTAGCCAGACAGGCATAGGCTCCAAATTTTTGTAGGTTAAAAGAAAACATGTTTGGCCTGGCAGATGGTATAACTGCCCCTGAAAGATCTCGATCTTCCTAGAATTGGATGAAGCTAAACTTGTTGGTGGGCTACATGCCATATTTTATAAGCCTCTTTACAAACTGCAAGTGCCAGTGCTGAGCTTATGGATCTACAGTTGCTGCCATCAGACAATTGCTGCAATGTGTCCTTCGAGGCCCACGTCTGTTTGAGGAGCAGTGATATATCTGTGTATTAGAGGCCATGTTGAAACTAGATACTTGTTGTATTGCTACGGTGTCACAGGCTCAACTGGAACTAAACAGACAAATAACAAAGAAAGTTCAAAAGAATATAACTGTCACATACCAGGCTGTTTACTGAGAACATAACATCTGAAAGGGTTCTGATCATAGTTTGAATTACAGGGGGTACTGGGGGGTACTATACCGCCCAATGAAGACCCAGTACCCCCCCAAAGAGACAGAAATATTAGTTTTGGGGGTCAGATAATTTTTCTGATATTGTGAAAAAATATCATTACAGTTACAATACAAGTCAACTCCTATTTTCACTATAGGAACATTTTAATGTAAAGCGATTTTAGACACCCCTATTGTGGACTGTATTATTTTTAACCACCGTGGCGCTAGAGATACATTGGCTACGACTTCAACTTCTCAAGCCAGTGTCAACATTGAATGACAAAACGCTAGTTAAATTCCTCCAGTAGGCTAAATTCAGCTTGCTGCTGACGTGCATGGGTAAATGTAAGTTGCTAGCTGACGTCTACTGTAACTTGAAGATTTTACTACCTTCATTTATAAACGTGTTTTGTTCTTTCATAGCTCATGTCACGTCTTCATACATTGAATTACTGGCTACTTACCTGCTACTTACCCACTGAGGCTAGTAAAGTGGACCTTGGTTAGTTACCAAGGTTAGTTAGCAAGATAGGCTAATTCTCTATTTAAATCAAGCTTTACATTGTGGTGAGGTAAAATCGATTGTCATTTCCAAAGAGATGAACTCCATAGCCTAGGTGTCCATTCTCATTTTATCTTGAATAAATTATTGTGCCTTTTTGAAATTACTTTGGCACAGATCCTGTGTTTTTATATTAGGCTAACGTTACCGGGCACAAGAGGGTCTGATGTAGCTAAGCCTACATATGTTATTGCAATACATTACATTAGGCTGAAGCATTTTTAACCAAAGCGACTAACAACATGGTAACAGTTAAGTTTTCAAGCAATTCTCTCAACAATTTTAGGACAATTTAAAAAACGGTAGAGTACAGTAAGAATAAGTGAATCAGTGAGTGCTGTTTTTAAACAGTTGAGTGTCAGTTCAAGACGGATTATAACATCATAGAAACCTGTGGAAACATAAAAGTAGCCTAGGCTAAATATTATGTGCTAGTATTTGAATTTGTTTTTAATTAGTTGGTATTGTTTTTACATTCTATTATTTTATATTTTTAGTTTATAAATGTAGTTTCATCTGAGAACCCTGATACTATCTTAATGAACTAGGATTTTATTTTATTCAAAAAGACACTATGAGGAAAAGGAAAGGGCACACAGACATCAGGCACTTTTTTGGTGCTAAAAGAGTAAGCAGGAAATATTAACACTAAGATCTACAAACAATTACATTAAAAGTGTAGGTGCAGTTAGGTTTTATACACTGTTCATATAAGGAAAGGGGGGCCAGCAGACAGGAGAGGCACAGGATATAACAGGCCGCAGGGAGACAACAGGATATATAAGAACAATGAGATATTCTGTAGCCTACTGATTATCAGTTTGTTGCATGTATGACCTTGTATGTGTTGCACAACACATGTTGCACTTGGTGATCACAGTGGGGATTGATATGGTAGTGGACCATGATGGTCATAGAAGAACTGAAGGAGCAGTACCCCCCAATTATGGTGGGGTAATTCGCACTCTGGTTCTGATTATGACAGAATTGCAATGCCCCTTTGTTGACTTCACTCCCAAAAAATTAGCAGTCTTTCAAATTAGATCCACCAGTCGCTTTGTGATTTATTAACTGAACTTGTAGAAACCTCTGGATGTAGCTCTGCTTTTTTCGTACACGGCCATTAACTTCTCTCTGCCAGTAGTGGCATGGGAGACATTATTTCTCTGTAGTGACTTCAACCATTCGTTACCTGATGCTTTATATAAACAAATTCTAGGCTAATTCTCACTGGAGCTACCATTCCTCTTCATAAACATCCAAGTCCACCAGGTCTTATTTACACCTGTCGTTTCGAGTCAGGGCCAGATGTACAGTAATATGTAGATGGGTGGCCTGACAATGCCAACCAACTCTCTGTACAGAGGGTGCTTTTACGGATATACAGGCAAGGTCTTCTCGAACTGAGCCTGTGCCAGAGTGTAAGCGTGATGTATTATATAACATGCACCGCTCTTACTGGAAGAAAAAGTGCAAGCAGAGATGATCCTTTCCTTGCTGTAGACACACACACACACACAATGCACACCAGGCGAGAGTATCACGCAATTACAGAGGGCCCACTGCACAAACAGCGCCCAACTCTTCCTCAGCTTCAGGCCACCGGTGCAGAAAAACACTGCCTTCAAATATTGATTAAGGGTTTTAACAAGGCCCCTAAGGTCCAACAGTTCAGCATGTGGAGGTGTGTCTGTGTCATTCGATGCCCAGGGAATGTGGCCAGGCATGGGTCTATACCCCAGTGGGAAAGTGGAGATGAAACTAAACTCCCAAACCTCGTGCTACTGTCGGAAAGGTTATTCACCACCACCTCAGACCAATTGACCACCCCGTTGACTGTGTGGTAGCCATATGCTGGCATGCTGGCATGCTTTGGGATTACGTGGGAAATCCAGTCTCTGGAGTAAAACTGGAACAAGAGAGCACGAGGCTAAAGGAGAAACTGGACCAAACAGAGCTAGACAAGATGATCCAGAAGGAGGAAAGAGAGGGGATGCATCACACGCTGATCAATTTACATGATACCACAGCGCGTGCGTGCCTGTGTATCATCAGTGGGACTCCCCATCAGTCTGTGTTTACACACACCTCATCTTGGCTTAATTCCGGGCCTCAGAGACAGAAATAAGTTGAATGTTTAGGAGGAGGATTCTGGATTTTGGACAAGTTTCCTTGCGCTCCATCTTGGTCTAAAAATAAAACATGGCAGGTACATGGAGTGAGATCTGAGGCGAAGAGGAGACGTGAGGGAGAGATGAGAGGAGAGGAAGAAAGGAGGACTGGAATCTGGTACATCTAGCCGGCACACTCAGAGGTGTGCGAGGCGGCTTAATTAGCTAAACAAGCTGCTCCTTCTCCCGACATACAAACACGTTTCCAGGTGATTAAGCCTTTGATGATGATATTGAGGAGCCATGGCATAATTAGCATCCCCGTATTTCTTCTCCCTCCTTCCATCGGTCTCCCTCTCCCTCAGTCCTTTGGTGACAGCCTGATGGGAGCTAATTATAGCCCATGAAGCGCCTCTCGCAGCCCTGCTCCCCGGCACAGCGGAGGCTTGGTGTCCTGCTGTCAGCCGCACCTCCTGATTGACAAGCTCCCGGGGGTGGTAGGGTGAGGGTGAGAGAGAGAGGGGGACCCCCCCCCCCCCCACCAATACTGGCACGTCTCTCTCCACACACTTTGACTAAGGTAGCCATAAGATACATGCACAAACCACAGAGAGGAAAGCACCATCACCACCCTTATCAGTGATGTGAGGCTACAATAAATTGCACTAGGCGATGGCGGTGTAAATCTATGTATTGGAAAAACAGCCCATCACCAAGGCCATCATAAATCAGCTGTTGATAAGGAGGGCGGAGGAGAGAAAGGGGGGGGGCATGGAAAGAGAAGAATAGGGTGCCAGACCTTGTCTGAAATAAGACTGATGAGGACAAAGGGGCAGTGCCAATCACCCTGGATCTTCCGCAAAACCCCACTAGGAAAAAAACGTGTTTCAGGTACAGAGGGTTTTGACTTTTGAGCAGCTGGTACAAAAGAAGCCCTGCGAGAGAAGAAGGGGAAGCTTGTTGATAACTTTCCAAGATAAAACACACTGAGGTGTGCCCCACCCTCATCTGTAGCACGGCACCAGCTGCCTGCGTTTTGGCACCTCTTCAGCAGACATGAAGTCAAGACATGTAACACATGTATTACATTAACACAGCATTTTGCCACAGTTAATAAAAATGGTGCGTGTAGTAGCACAAGAACCTGGAGCCTCTGTCTTCAGGGAGATGGCAGATGATTGAGGGAAAGGGGAGGGGGCAGAGAGAGAGAGAGAGAGATCAGTTTCGGTTTATTTATGGTGGGAGTGATCTTTCCTTTCAAATCGCCCATCTTTACGCCACCATTAAAGCGGCTACATTTAAGTGCTTGTGGGTGACAGAATGTCTTTACCGAGCTGCGAAAGCTTTTATGAAAGCACTACACCGTAGCACACAGCAAGCAGGAAGCCAGGGGGTCTTCATCTCGCCAGTAGCTGAATACCATAGCACTGACCAGGGCAGAGAGAAAGCGTTTGAGGTCAACAGCGGGTAAGGGGCCGGTGCCAAGTGCTGAAGGCTGATCGGTGTCATGAAGTGGTCCTCTGTTGACCCTTCGGCACAGATCTCAAGTTTCTCCCTGTTCATTTTACAGTTCTTTTCCGCCGTAAACAGTGCCAATTTATATCTGCCCCACTCAATGTTGCCACTTCACCGAGACATATGAACACTTCGCCTTTGAATGGACTCATTACCCTGACATTACAAATGGTCTTCATCTCGAGACACAGAATATCACCAACTGACCTTTAAAAAGTGTCTAGCCTACCTTTCTATGGGCACACACCAGGATTACTGCAGAGCCAGACACAGCAGAAATTACATTGTAATAATGACAAATTGGTGCTTTCAGGCTCACAAATTTCCACCCTATTGAAACCTTACACCTACAGAGCGCCGTCCCTGGCATCAGTGACCTTTCCTTGTCTAATAATATAGTTAACTGGGAAGGCAATTCTCTGTGTAATGTTTCCTGTAAACTCAGTGATGAGGGGGGATTTTCAGACAATAAGAACCTTCTGCTAACAAGTCCCAGGACTAAATCTTCACTTCAGTGGATAAAGTTCAGAAAGTTTAAGTTCTACAAGTACAAATTACCAAAGTAACCTTGCTGCTAAAACAGAGAGGACCAAAATAAAATAAATAAATATATAAAAGATTCTGTGACGCTTTACAATATTGCTTCAGTCAAATGTGAGGGCATGATAGGAATCCTGTGGTCACAACTGGACTTCATAGCTGATTAAGAGCTGAAGTTGTCTCTTTAAGGCACACCTTAAACCGTAACCACGATAAAAGAGTCAACCTGAATAAACTACTACTGCAGGGGGGCAAGTCACTACTGCACTGAGTCAAGATCAAGAATACCTGTCCTAAACATACCTGTATGCAAGTCTGCATTATAGAGGCATGCGTCTAGGCAGGCAGGTATAGCCAAACAACTTCACAGTGTCAATGTTGCCGTCCAGGTTCAATTATTCATGACTACCTCCTCAGAAGTTGAACAGGTGGCGCCATCCAGGGAGTGCTCATTCTGCCATGACAATGAGCCCCCCCCCCCCCCTGCAGTCAGTTCACTTCTACCTGCTGTTCACACACTAACTTCAGTGAAGTCTACCCCAGCACAAGGCTCTAGGCTTGCTGTAATTAGACCAGAGAAAAAGCAGTGATACTATCTAGTAAATAAAACAGTATTTGGTAGGTGATTTTTGTGCTTCTATAACAGGAATGAGCCAAAGGACAAAGGCAACGATCATCATCATTTTCAGCCCAGTCCAGATCGGTGATATTCCTCTCCCTTTTATAAAGAATAAGATGCGTAATATTTTTTATTACCTTCATCTTATTTATTTCTAATATTGCAGGGATTTTCATGAGATCAAGTTGAGCTGTAGAACTGATGAATATATTAAGGGGTCTCAGCCAGAGTGCACAAAAATAGAGGATGGATTTATTCCTAAGTAATAAAATAAAATAAATCATATTGACCATCACAGTGTTCCACTGCACACATGCTCATATGCCAATCCGATAGACATCACCCAACTTACTCTGAACCTGCATGGGTTTTGAGTTCCACTGCACATATGCTCATATGCCAATCCGATAGACATCACCCAACTTACTCTGAACCTGCATGGGTTTTGAGTTTCACTGCACGCTCATATGCCAATCCGATAGACATCATGCAACTTACTCTGGCATGAGTTTTGAGTGAGTGAGAAGATAAGGTAGAGAAAAGATGGTGAGAGAAAGAAAAACAAAGAGAGGCAAAAGCCTGAGGCTGATTGACTGATCTGAATAATATCTGAATAATATCTGATGATTAAACTACTTACCTGCAGCTTCATCACTCCTCTGTCATGAGGGATGCTGGGACTGGTGACATTGAGGTGAGGCAGGGTATGGTCTCTACATCAAGAAATCTGGATGTGGGCTTACATTAGTGGCAGCCTGCCATCACCATCTTCAAACTGACTATACTGTAGCCCTCTCACAAGATCATAATTTACCAACTGATTAAGAGAACTGAGTAAGAGCGAACATCTCAAAAACGGGACTGTAGCAGGGCAAATCTGCCAGACGCACGACTGTGCACTCCGATGCACCTGCACAACAATCCCTGCCGCGACAATCAACGCGGCCTCCCCCTAAACGATTTCCCTAAGTGCCGACGATAAACAGTGGCAGTGACAACCTTAATGGCCGCTTTCCCCCTCCCGCAGACACTCCACCTCCGTGGGACGTAATTTAGGGAGACAAACTGGACAGAGCCCATCAGCTGGAGGAGAGAAACGAGGGGATGAGGGATGGGGACGAGTGAAGAATGAAGGTCACTCCGCCAGCCACAACTCCAAGTGACTGTCTAAACGGTGCTGCCACCGCAAGCCATAAGCCGATGATCGCTACCACCACCTGCTCGAGAACTCTGAGTGTATTGCTGCCACCTCATCAGATCTCCCAAACATGCTCACCCCACCCCACCAGACCATAGCAAATAGCAGGCTGTAAAAATTAGATACTCTTGACAAGTTCCCACTCGTAAAACTTTCCTACACGCATCCACAAAAGGTGATGATGTTAAGCCTCACTGTCTTACATTACACAATTCCCTGCTACTCCGATTTTGTGCCAACAGACCAGCCTTAACGAGTGCTTGATTCTGCGGAGAAAATTGAAGAGGAGAGTTTCGTCTCCATTTCATCATGCACCTGCAGGTGTAGTTGGGGGAAGTGGGGATGGGGTTAGCGATGAACAGCCGCTCATCTGCCCAGCAGCAGCTTGAGCAAGGAAGCCTTCCTGTGTGTGAACTCTGGCTGAACCTACTCACGCCGCTCCTCTGCTCGGCTCTCCGGCTCAGACTCTGGAGTAGGTGCTCCTCTTAAACCCCATGTTTTATTCAGGCTTTGCCCCGCAGACAACCTCAGGAAGTTCTGTGTTGTCCCGGGATATTTTACAACTGAAGCTAAACCGTCCGGGTGTTCTAAGTGGAACAGGTGATCCATTAGCCTCTGTGTATACTGTGAGTGTGTAGACTAAACTAGTCCAGAGAGCCAAGCTACATCTCAGGGGACCCAGATGCACAGTAATCTATACACAGATAAAGAGACTGTACTGTAAGTGTACAATACTGTAGGGCAAGAAAGGACGATCAGGCATGAGTTTAAAACAATCTGTCCTCTGTGTCCTTCTACTCCATTAAATCAAATAACACAGCTCCACACACTGCATTTCTCTGATGCAGTGCTATTTTACAGTCTCTGTGTGAGCTTAATAAACTGTTAACCGGTGCATCATGGGAGTACAATAGCATGCAGGGCTTCTGCTCTTGCATGAGAGAGAGAGAGAAAGAAAGAAAGAAAGAAATAAAGAAAGAAAGAAAGAAAAAAAAGAAAGAAAGAAAGAACAAAAGAAAAGTGGTGTGGTGAGAGATAGTCAAGCATTGTTCTCACTCTGCCAAGCTTGTTAAGTTTCCATCACAGGGATGGCTTTGAACTACTGCAGTCACAATGCTGCTAATGCCCCTGTATCTTTGGTGGGTTTGCTCTAAAAGCATTCCAGAGCTACCAGGGCCTAAGAGGAGGCCCTACGATGTCTGACAGCACTAAGAGGATGGACATCCCACTGGTGCACACACCAGTCAGCCAGCCATCTGCTTCAACCACATCCCTCAGCAAGCCCTTCACCGCTAATGCCAGGGAACCACCGCAATGCTGAAGCAATGTGGGAGCTTTGGACAGACTGTCAGAAAAGGTCAAGATGAACGAAGAGCGAACGAGGTCTGTAAGCTCGCAGTCACAACAGGACTTGAAACGTGACTTCAAAAGGCGTAATTCTGCTTGAGTGAACATGGTTAGCAAATAATATACAGATTCATCTCCATTCAGATAGGGACAGAATGCGAGCTGACAAGAAAGAACAACGAAAACAAAAAAAAATGGCATGTTTGGCACTTAATGAGTGGTAATACTGAGCATCATTAGCTACAGGAGACAGAAATGGAGTTGGGCAGAAGTCAGGGTCTTCACAGAAAATTAGGCTCTCCTTCCCCCTCCCTCTCCCTTTTTACTTCTCCCAGCAAAATGTCCTCCTGTTACAATGAACCCCAATGCTCTGACAGCTGTTGATGTCACTCCCACTGGATTTGGCATAGGGGTGGTCTTGGACTTATATGAAGAGAGGGGGGTGGGGGCCAACATCCCTGCTGGGCACAGAGGGTGACGCCCCTTCCAGATTGAACAGCATGGCAGCTAGAGACCTTGCTAATGCCAGTTCCACTATATTCTCTGTGGTGAGTTGAGTGGGAGATAATAAAATTACAGCAGTAAGGCAAAGGCCTTCAAATACATTAGAGAGGGAGAGAATAGGGAGGGGAGATCCAGCCATCATGTTGCCATGACCTACTTTACACCTTTTTCTATAGAGCAATGGCTGAAAAGATGGAAGGAAAGGAAGAAACTGCACACAGCTGCCATCAATTTCATTGTCCACAATCTAAGAGATGGATGTGTCTTTGTCTGTGTGTGTGTGTGTGTGTGTGTGTGTGTGTGTACAAAAAACAAAAATGAGGGAAAACATCTATAATGGACACAGACCTTGGTATCAAAGACATAAAAGAAACATATTTGTCCTTGCCATTTAAAGATGACTTGCAAATATCTTATCCAAGCACCCTTCATGTCAATGAGAAAACTGAAACCCAGGGAAGGTGAGGAAACAAGGTGGTAAAAGCTGTGTTTCAAAGAAATGTGACATCACCTCTGTCTCTCTGTCCTTCCCTCCCTCCTTTCTTCCCTCTCTCTCCCCAACTTCAGCTCTCATCGGTGATGCACAGATACCTGGGCCATGTCCTTTCCGTTCAGCATCTGGGTCCTGCTGTCACTGTTCACCCTCAGGTCAGATGAAGCGTGGCGTGTGTGTGTGTCACCCCTTAAAAAGCAGGTGGGACTGGGCTGATCCGACATGCTTGGGAGCCCTAGACGAGGATGACAGCAGACAATTCTGAGCAGAGACTGGACTCGGCGCGGTGACTGCAAAACAGCTCTCTTAAGAGTCTCTTCCTCTTCCCTAACCTCCCTCCCTGTCAGTCTCTCTTCTGTCTCCCTCATCATTGCCAAACTGCTGCCACTCAGACGTAAGGCCCTGGAATGCAGAGGACTGGGAAAGACATCACTTCACTAGCAGCAGCACACTGCCCTTCCTCAAGTTCAGTCAGGGTGACTACCCTCCGACAGGCTTTCAATGATTCAGGAGCTGCTTCCCGGGCTCTTTCAGCACATAGCTGCTACATCGATATGACACTGCTCATCTCCCCTGCCACTTGAGGCCGACAACAAGCCACAAGAGTAAGTGTAGCAGACAAAGGGACTACTAAAAAGGAACATAATAATGATCTTTTAAAGTTCAAGGACAGACCGCTGACCCATTTGATTTTTTTCCCCAGTACTTTGACCTGAATGATAAACACCCTGTAGTCCATGTAAGGGCAGAGGCCTTTTAAAAAAAAAAAAAAAAAACTGTCATGCATGTCCAACAGAGAGGGCGATTAGCTGAATTCTGCTGGGGAAAGGTCACAGAGGGGTGAGTCAGACATTAGGGAAGTGCTTCAGGGATATTCCAAGAAAAGTAAAATCTTGGACATCTTACAGTCAATCTGTCTCTCTTCTTTTCAAGAAGAAACACAAATAAAGAAATACAGATTATGTCACTATTCACATAGGGATAAGCTAAATAGTCAAACTGAATCTGTTAAACGTTAAAACCAATCGCACACAATGACCAAACCATTGGAATGCTTTCCGGAGGCACAGGCTATGATCTAGGCTACCAACCAATAGAGCAACAAATAAGATCCTGAAACCTGTGGTCACTGGCGTGCACACAATGGTACCACTTTGTAAAAACTGACTCACAAGCTTACTGAAAAGCTGATGTCACCATGTTTAGAAATTAGATCTTTGAGGTCACAAACTTTACAATACATGCCATTAGGATATGACAACCCTGATCATAGACAGATACGTATGCTAGGACTCTGATATTGTAACCATCACAATGAAGTTACACCTGTTGCCAAGCAACTACAACCAGCCATGGACTGTTGGGCAAACATGGTCGTAATCTAGTTTCTATGGTGTCATCCTAAACCATATCTATAAACCCTGTTCCTAGAGGGCTTCCGGTTAAAACGTTCAAAACCAATACAGATACCTTGGGTTTTATCCGATATGTGACCAATACTTGCCAAAATAGTGCCTGAACCGGTACTTTGTTTTGCTTCAATACATTTTATGTCTTCCCCCTTAAAACACAATAATTTTTTTACATGTTACATGCCGGTGTTGAAGTATTTTGATTTCCAGCGCTAGTAGGCATTTTAACAGCAACTAGGCTATGCGCAAAACATTAGGCTACCTCCTGTCAGAGAAGCTTAATTAGCGATATCGTGTAGTGATGTTATCAATACAGCAGAGGTATGTTTGTCACCTACATATTTATGTTTTTACAAGCAAACTTTTCGCATAAGCTTCAAATTCATTGTGATGCTACTGTATATGGGCCTCATGCATATGAAAGATTAATGTCATTATGTAGTTCGGAAGTCATAAGAACATACCGTGTTTTCATGTTTCAACTTTTCAAATAGATGCCAGTTAGCGCAATAGCAAGTTTTTGTGTAAACTAGCCTTCTGCTTGTTTCTAGTTATGCTAGATTTCGACAAGAGCTCGTGACATTGCTATAAAGTAGGCTAAATGGCATGGGCTCACGCGAGCTGTTAAACACGGTCCACTAGCCTGTGGTGCACCTCTCTGCTTTAAGCTTATCTTGAAGTGTTTTTTGTTAGCTAACGGTATACAGAAAGTGGTGCTATCAAAGCAAGATGCTACAGATGGCGCATGATGTGCAGTGATGCCTCGTATTAATAAAAGAAAACGCTGGAGACTAAAAAATGCATCGAAATGAGGCACCGAAATCCACGTTGTTATTCGATGTCATTACTACAGTCTGCCTCGGCGCCGGTTACCTATTGGAACCGAGTTTCGGTGCCAAACCCTAGTTACCATTAGCTTAATGTTGTTTTCTGTGCCACCTGAAATGCCTCAGGAACACACATTTGTTTATGGAGTTGAAAGGGTCTATACGGCTCTAGTATTAGCCACCAAGGGTCATTATTGCAGCTTTAGTTCTTTTCTAAATCTGAAAAGCATTTGAAAGCATGCAGGAAAGATGGATGATCTTAGAAACAGAAAGAGAGAGAGAGTGCAGACCCATGTCCCAGTGGTAGTTCCCACAGCAGCATAAGGCCTGCCAACAGAAAGTGTGTGTGTGCATGCAAGTGCCCCATAGGATGCCTGCAGCTGAGTCAGGAGACCAAGGGGCCACAGCAGTCTCAAAACGCTGACCACAGACTGGCTTAATTCTACACAGGTAGGTGTGTGTGTGTGTGTGTGTGTGTGTGTGTGTGTGTGTGTGTGTGTGTGTGTGTGTGTGTGTGTGTGTGTGTGTGTGTGTGTGTGTGTGTGTGTGTGTGTGTGTGTGTATATATATATATATATATATATATATATATATATATATATATATATATATATATATATATTAGTATGCAAGGAGGTGTGCACCCAAGTGAGTGAGCATAAAAAGATCTGTTGACTTCAGACAATATTAATTTTAATCTGACAGTTCTTACTTATTACATCAGCATCCACAGATTTCAGACAGTAGAAGGCAATCATTGTTATTACCAAACCACTTCTTGAAACCATCACATAAAAGAATTGCAAACCATTGACTGCAAATGAGCATAGAAAAACAGATCAAAAACTTAGAAAATATTGAGAGGAATAAGAAGACAAAATTACTCATCTTGAGAGCAGACACTCTTGCTGAAGCAGAAGATTATTAATTTGTCATTTCATGTGAGATTTTCTAAATTGAGAGATCATCATAAGAATTCTAAAAGTAATAGACTTCACTTCACTCAATGGACTTTCTTACAGGAAATGATTCAACCCTTTTAACAAGGAAGGCCGTTTCTCATCTTCAACCCAACCTTAAAGGGATATGCAGGATTTTCTGACCTGAGCTGTTGGGCCCCATTTTTACATCTTTTTAGGTCCGAGATTGGTTCAGTATTGAACATTTGGCGGTTAAAGCATTCTAACTCTAACTACTAGACCAATTTTGCTCGTTTTTGTCCCTAGTAAAAGTCTGGTCACAAAAAGAGGGCCCATGTCTAAAAAAATCCTGAAATTCACCTTTAAGTCTCTCCATACCTTTGGGTTTTGACAATCTCAGGAAAGCATTCATCCCATTCTTAAAACTGCACAGGACCACAATCCTTGAGGATGATTATATACAAGAAGAGTACAATATTTTAAGACAACTTGTCTAAATTCAGGAACTGAACTGCTGAATGAGCAAACAAACAAGGCTGGCTTCTCTCCAAAAACCTGTCTACAACTTTACAGTGTTCCGTTTGAATCTGTACTGCCAATTTGGGGTACACCTAGCAATGTGTTAGATTGGTTTAGATTGTGCTGAAAGCCCAAAACAAGCAAATCGTTCCACCTCACATCTATACGGTCTCACTGCACTCAAACATGTATGTAAATCATGCATGCCTCTGGTGAGACTACGGCCAAGCTCCCAATGTCACAAAGCATAAAGACCACACAAGTCCAGGGTCCTGGATGATCAACATTAATACCTTCCCCTGTGGTCCAAACAGTTCGGCTAGCCTACATCTAGAATCCTGACCATTCCCTAATGAGGTCCTTTTTAATTAAGAGACAAAGCCTAATGTTACCACATTAATCTTCTCTCCCCACACGACAAGCCTTTTGTGAGGAAAGATTTCACTCGTCTAGTCATTTGCTAGCTCAACCTCGAAGCCTCGTCTGTAGTCTGTCGGTTTGATTAGGGAAGCAGCTGCTCAGTGGAAGGCTGCCTTTTAACAGTCAAATTAAAACAACAAAAGATGGATAGGGTTGGCATACGCAGAGATAACAACATAACGCAAAATATTAATTAGAAAATTAATTTGCAAGTAATTTTTCTATTCAGTGGGCCAGATATGGTAGATGAGGCATTAAGAATATCGGACTAACCTATTCCTTATCCATGTCAATTATAGTCATTTCAGGACAATCAACAGCAAATCAACCAAGCTCTTCGGCTGGCTACAGTGCTCTGTCTGAGCATGTGCAGCACATTTAGTGAGACACTGTTGTATCAGATAGTCAGACTCCGGCCAGAAATATCTTGTCCACAACATAACAAAAATACACCATAAGTGCTGAAGTCAAAAACTTATCCCAAAAAGAAGGCGCAAAAGTCCGGCAGAGTTCTGTGCAAAATTCCTTGACTACATGACTACATAGCGCAAAGCCTGAGTGGACCACACGATCGCACTCCCAAACAATTGTCGAACACCAATATTTATACCCCTCCTTAGATGCTGACACAACACTTGGCAACTTCGAGCCCACAGGTGGCATTATGAAAGGATCGCTGTTTGGTCTCATCTTTTGCTAGTCAGCACTATTGTTGCCAAGTGTACGAACTTTTCACCATAACACAAGTTCAGAGGTTTACACAAAGTTCAGGGGTGTATACAGTGATCACAGGTCACACATCGTTCATGGGTTACATATCGCTCTTAAAGGAATTATCCGGAGTAAAATGCACTTTAGATCGATTTACGGATGATTGGGGGTACATACGTTGAGTTGACATCAAAATCATGTCATTCGGATGTGTTTTGAGAAAGTTCGATTGTACCGTTTTCAGTCACACAACTCGTAGCCTGGAAGTGAGCAGGGCATTTCAATTTCGCCGCTACAAAACGCTATTTTTATACCTCTGCTACAGTTCCAAACAACATAACACTTACGTGGTAGTGAGTAGAGTGTCCCTAAAGCCAAACCGAAGTATCCCGAGGTCTTTATGTGGTCGAATAGAGAGTCCAGAATGAATTTCATCAAGCCAGTACCTTTCCGGAAATGTTGCCATCTTTGCTGTAGGAGTCTTATTGCTGAGTGTGTTGTAACACGCTCTGGAAATTCACAATTTCGTCGCCTTTAAAAAAAAAAAAAATAGTCCAGTCCATACAACTTCATTTCAATTTCGAAAGAAATACTGGACTATGTTTTTTTTTTTTTTAAACGGCGACGAAATTGTGAATTTCCAGAGCGTGTTACAACACACCCAGCAATAAGACTCCTAGGACTCTGATATTGTAACCATCACAATGAAGTTACACCTGTTGCCAAGCAACTACAACCAGCCATGGACTGTTGGGCAAAAATGGTCGTGATCCAGTTTCTATGGTGTCATCCTAAACCATATCTATAAACCCTGTTCCTAGAGGGCTTCCGGTTAAAACGTTCAAAACCAATACAGATACCTTGGGTTTTATCCGATATGTGACCAATACTTGCCAAAATAGTGCCTGAACCGGTACTTTGTTTTGCTTCAATACATTTTATGTCTTCCCCCTTAAAACACAATAATTTTTTTACATGTTACATGCCGGTGTTGAAGTATTTTGATTTCCAGCGCTAGTAGGCATTTTAACAGCAACTAGGCTATGCGCAAAACATTAGGCTACCTCCTGTCAGAGAAGCTTAATTAGCGATATCGTGTAGTGATGTTATCAATACAGCAGAGGTATGTTTGTCACCTACATATTTATGTTTTTACAAGCAAACTTTTCGCATAAGCTTAAAATTCATTGTGATGCTACTGTATATGGGCCTCATGCATATGAAAGATTAATGTCATTATGTAGTTCGGAAGTCATAAGAACATACCGTGTTTTCATGTTTCAACTTTTCAAATAGATGCCAGTTAGCGCATTAGCAAGTTTTTGTGTAAACTAGCCTTCTGCTTGTTTCTAGTTATGCTAGATTTCGACAAGAGCTCGTGACATTGCTATAAAGTAGGCTAAATGGCAATGGCATAAGACTCCTACAGCAAAGATGGCAACATTTCCGGAAAGGTACTGGCTTGATGAAATTCATTCTGGACTCTCTATTCGACCACATAAAGACCTCGGGATACTTTGGTTTGGCTTTAGGGACACTCTACTCACTACCACGTAAGTGTTATGTTGTTTGGAACTGTAGAAGAGGTATAAAAATAGCGTTTTGTAGCGGCGAAATTGAAATGCCCTGCTCACTTCCAGGCTACGAGTTGTGTGACTGAAAACGGTACAATCGAACTTTCTCAAAACACATCCGAATGACATGATTTTGATGTCAACTCAACGTATGTACCCCCAATCATCCGTAAATCGATCTAAAGTGCATTTTACTCCGGATAATTCCTTTAAGCTGAATGCCAAAATACAACCACATCCTTTGACTGGCATTGTGCATATTAGATGTGGTCAAAGCTTACCCACTCAAACCATTTACTCAGACTCCATCTAACTAATGAAAACCCAAAAGAATTATGGGACAGATAAATGGCACAGCTGACACCTTTCTCCTCTGGTCGAATGATAAAAGACCAATCGAGCATTATTAAACCACAGGCTTCTGAAACTCTTGGATATAACAGTGCCCCAGCAGCAACAGGAGAGGGAAAGATCGGCTGAGCTTTAGCACGACTTTGGAGAAATACAGTGTCGCCCCCCTCCCATATAACCCCCATCTGAACATGTGAAATGAGTGCATGAGAGCCGGGAGAGCAGGGAGCGATAAGCGGGAGCCAGACACAGGCTGCATTTATGATCATTATGGATTTTGGCGGGGGTGTGGGGTGGGGCTGCCAGTGAGCTGGTCCATGAGTTTCGCTTGAGTGACACGGGATTGAGAGATCACCGGAGGATGAAGGGGAGAAAGGGAGAGAAAAGAAATTGAGTGAGAGAGTAAGAGAGTAAAAAGTGTGAGTGAGTAAGTGAGTGAGTGAGTGAGTGAGTGAGTGAGGGTAGTGAGGATAGTGAGGGGCAGTGGTTGTCAATGCTGGAAATCGAGGCATGTGGCTTCAGTGGGCCACCTCCCCTGCAGACTCCTCGGGGGACCTATTAGAGGCCTGGCATTTAAGACTCCCCTGGAATTGCCCTGCAGGCCGCCTCCCCCATTTGTTTACCAGAGCACTTCCATCAGCCACTGCAGCAGCAGCAGCAGCAGCACACACATTTGGCTGCAGTGGACCGGTGGGATGAAAATACAAAAACAGGCCATAAAAATGCCATTTGGGGAGAGTTTAAAGTCTCCCTGACTGATTCCTTCTTGATTGTGTTGGATGCCGCCTGATGGCATCACTTGCTTTAACAACCCCAAATCATTGGCTGCCATGTCCCCGAGGGACCCTGTTCCTAAAGTGCCCTTATGTCTAACAGGCCGGTCATTTCACAATAAGACACGGCACCGCAAAGTGAGATGTCTAACAACACTGACAACAAAAGGATACCTTAGATCAGCGGTTCCCAAACTCCCCCCCCCGCGTACCACCGCCTACATTCCGACTCGGCTCGCGTACCCCCACCATCCGACACATAAACACATAAAAACGTAACGCATTCTATAACCCCCCCCCCCCCCACCCAAAAGTTACCACTTACATACAATATCTTATAATAGGCCTACAACAATGCCTGACAAGGATGTATTCGTTTGGACAACATATATACAGCCTAGAAAGGCTAAACTTAGGCTAGAAGTTTGTTAAATGTAAAGCCTAGCTTAATGTTACCTTTCTTGCCCATCTGAAATAACTCCTAGCTTTGCTCCTTCCCTCCTTTCTGTTTTTGTTGTTTTCAAAAACCTGTTATATCCGCGAAACTTTCCCCCCCACGGACCACGGACCATCCAACGCATTCAAAAGTAACGCATTCTATTAGCTATTCCAGGCGTCATGTTTAATAAGCTGCCCTTTTTTTGATGAACACATACAGAGTTTATAAATGATATCCTTTAATTTCATGTTTCCATATCATTATGACCTGATTCGAAATTGTGTATTTATTCATGAATTAAAAATTAATTACAATTTTAATTTTACACCTGTCCGCCATAGCCCTTTTCATCTCGCGTACCCCCTAGAAGCAGCTCGCGTACCACCGGGGGTACGCGTACCACAGTTTGGGAATCCCTGCCTTAGATCTTGGATTACAAAAATATTCTTGAACTGGCTCCAGGAATATATTAAAGGTTCCATTGGAACTAAGGATTGACCGATATGGATTTTTTAGTGCCGATACCGATTTTTTTCCATCAGCCTTAGCCGATGACCGATACAGCCTGCCGATTTTCTTGAGCCGATACTGCTTTTATTTTGCTCCCTCAATTTACATCATACAAATGACACATAATTACACAAATGATGATAACAAATGTTATAAGTCTCAATTTAAAAAAGGAACATTTATTGAACTTATGGATGGGTGCACTGAATATGGTTAACTGTGCAAAATGCTTTCATCAACATCTTGATGATGCATTGCTTGCTGACATATTATAAGACATAATTCAGGTCATCACAAAATGCCCTTTGACAACACATTTAAATAATATAAAAAAACAATAAGCCTGAAAAGTAGCTATTGAAATAAAGTGCTTGATTTGTAATTTGCATGGTTTCAATTTTTCTATGTCTATATTTTTCTAAAAAAAGCTGCCAGATTTGTCAACCACAGAACATAAATCAGCAGAGGAAAATAACGTGGTGTCAGATGTTTCACAAACACAAACTTCTGTTTGGTAGCTGACAAACCACCATTGAACTGGATGATTGATAATGATAACGTTAGCAAACGGCTCTAAACAAGTAAGGCATACACGGTATGTCTGGTACATGATAAACCAGGGCTCCAGACTAACTTTTTGCACTGGTGCGCCTAACTTTTTTTCTTAGGTGCACCAGCACAAAAGTTAGGTGCACCCAAATTTTCAACCACATCACATTTAACACCGCAGCAGGTTCACTTTTTTCCCTTAATTACTGTCCTATATAGGTTGTCCTATGACTTATGATTTACAATTCTACAAGAAAAGTAACTTAATGAAGTGTTGAAATTTAAAACTTGAAATTTAAACTTAAAACATCTCAAGATGAATTAAATAAAAATAACAGTGAGTAAATTAACAGTGTCTTTTAAGGGCTTCAAACTGCACATCTCATGGCTCAATGTCTTACATACTATCCTTCATGATCTTTAGGCCTTGGCTAAACCAGCTCGCCAGGCTAGCATCTTCCACAGAAATGTATTTGAGCACAATTTAAAGAGATGTTCCAAGTAGCCTGGGGGATTTTTATGTGATTTTGCAATGATGATTGCAATAATCATTTGACAGCCCCACAATGCAATTTACTTTTTAATTTTAGTATTTTAAAATTTTCAATAAGAACATCACTATGGTTAATGCAGTAACGAAATGGTAGGCCTATTATTATAGGCTATTGCAATGACTTGCCATGCTCGATCTAAATGTGTCCATTCAATTCACCGTACACAATGACCAGTTATACATGCAGGGAATATTTGGGCTATAAATGTAGCAGCGATATTCGGTTTGCGCCAAATACCAGATTAAATTGATTGATGCCATCAGAATGAGTTTACACAACTCGCGCGCAAAACGAATATTGCTGTTGAAAACCGGGTTACTCCCTGCATGTAACTGTGGTCCATGACGCACTCCATTTCGGCGATATCTGTTTCTCTGTCGTTCGGGAAGGCCTTGTATGCATTGTTCGCAATTTTTTAATTATAAATTTATCTATAAATTTGGCGCAAGTGGCATTCCTGTACGTCGGGTTTACGTTCAAACTATTTTTACTGGTAAATAATTATTTCGGACTGAACTTGGGAAGTTTCACTAGGCCAATCGTAGGCAACGATAAACTTGATCATTATCTCAGGTGTCTGTGTCTCTCTGTCTCTCTGTCTCTCTGTCTCTCTGTCTCTCTGTCTCTCTGTCTCTCTGTCTCTCTCTCTCTCTCTCTCTCTCTCTCTCTCTCTCTCTCTCTCTCTCTCTCTCTCTCTCTCTCTCTCTCTCTCTCTCTCTCTCTCTCTCTCTCTCTCTCTCTCTCTCTCTCTCTGATTTGTTGAAACCACGATATTGGCCAAATATGTGTTTTTTATTGAACCAAAGGTGGAGTTTCAATGCGGACACTTTTTCCTCTCGAATAGCTGGTCGCACCAGTGCGACCTCCGATTTTAGTCGCACTTTTGAAAAATTAGGTCACATATGCGACCAAATTGGTCGCACTCTGGAGCCCTGTAAACGTTAACACGAATTAATATTCAACTACATACAACACGTCTCATTATTAAAGCTCTGATATCACTGCGATAGCAACTCGGCCCCGCTCGAAGGGAGAGGGAGACGCACACACCGCACGCGTCCAAAACTCAGCCAGGTGGTCGCTGAATAAAACTCGCACAAATATCTCGGAACGTCATCATTACTTAATCATATGATTGACCAGTGTTCGTAACAGCTACCGCTAAAGCATCCATACGGATAGCCTACAACTTAGCTATTTGCAGCTCCCTAAATACAATGGCAAGCAGTTTTATGGAAGAGGCATTCAGGGAGGGAGACGGGGACACACACACACACACACACACACACACACACACACACACACACACACACACACACACCACACACACCACACACACACACACACACACGCGCGTCCAACACTCAGCCAGGTGGTCGCTGAATAAAACTCCCACAAATACCACGGAACAACGTTGGCATTACTTAATCATTTGACCAGTGTTTGTAACAGCTACGCTACCGCATGCATATGGATAGCCTACAACTTAGCTATTTGCAGCTTCCTAAATACAATGGCAAGCAGTTTTATAAACGAGGCATTAAGCATTAAATAAAGTACCTATCAATCATTCGCGTTTTCCATTTGGACCCACAAACTTGCTTCCACCTTCAAAGTGTATGGCAATATTTCAGCTAAGTCAAACAGTTAAAAGATGCTTTGAAAGATTAAAGTTTACTGTTGTCTTGAAGAGCAGGCTTTCAGCACTCAGCTTGTGGGGGAGGGGCAGTCTGCACGTGAATTGCAACGTGAAATTCAACACAGAGCTGCCTATAGACGCTTGTATGTAAATAATGCGGGAAAAAACTATCGGCGAATGCAGCCGCTTATCGGCCGATGCCGATAAAAAGCGCAAATATCGGCCCGATATATCGGCTGGCCGATATATCGGTCGATCCCTTATTGGAACATTACATATGGTTTTCAAATTGTTCCTATCTGAATCATTTGAACAGAATAACAATAAGCCAGTCCCTCCACTCGGCGGCAGATATGCACGTGCGCAAGGCTTCACAACACCAATCTTGCTCCAGCGGCGAGATCACAACACATGACTGTCACGACAACCCACCACATGATTGCCACAATGTCGACTTTTTTGCCGCAGAAGGGGCGGGATATGTATGGACAACTGCTAGCCTAGAAATCTAGACGTGCCCCTATTGGGGCTAGTCTAGCAACTCCCCGTTGGCTTGTGAGCTCGAAACTCAATCAGGCCAATGAAATCGTGTATAGAGTCGTTAGGTGGGCTTAACATAATGATTGATGGCAGAGTTGCAACGGTTTGGCTTGAATTCCCTGCTACTTGAAAACAAATAAGATGGATGTTGCTGTTGGCGAACAGTGTGACACGAGTTAAGCTTTTATTAAGTTGGCAAACGTTGGAACTAGCCAACTAGCTCCGCTGGTGGGAAACGCATGGGACTCATAGCGCTGCCGCTGTCCTATTGCGTGCAGAGGGAATTTGAAAGACAACTGATTAACCCGCCCCTCGGACTGAGCACTGTGAACGGTGAGTGTCCAGACCCTACATTTTAATGTGGGTCTGGCTCGTCAGGCTAGACAACTGCCATATTGGCGTTACAAACTAACCCCATGCCTTTTTTTGTATTTTTTGAGTGCTGTGTCTTCTAATTAGAAAGTCTCTGGCTTAGCTGTCTGTGTGAGGAAGTGCAGTATGGTATGGGATGGATGGAGAGAGCAGGCACCCAGCATTTTGGAGCCACGGCTTGGGCTGTTTGATGTCACTGACAAAGGTACAGACAGTTCAAGTGAGGGCATTGCCGTCACGCCAAGTGTTCTCCTCTGTGACTGTGAGTGAACTTTTTGGAGAGACTTCAGAGACAAATGCAGAGAGGCAGGCAGAGAGACACACACGTACACACTTTTCAGAGCCTCTTCTCTTAAAAATCTGCCATCTCTGAAGCCTTCAACACACAACTTCAACCGTGAAAATATTCCCAAATGTGAATTTAAAGAGGAAAAAAAACATCAAGTGTCGGATCAGGAAAAGGAGCAAAAGCTTGATACACCTGATGGAAAAAAAACACCTCTGAGCATCTAAAAACTTGTGAAATGTGCAATGCAGCCCTTTTACACCAATGCGTCAGTGCAGAATTAAAAGGCTTCACAGAGCCCACATAGTTCAGCGCACAGGCACATGAGGCTAGTGAATTATTGATGGATGGACCCCACCTTTACTGGTTCTTAGGTTACAAACCAAACTGGATTTACCCCTTTCATACACTGCCAGCTCTACCCCAACACCTCCCCACACATATGAACACACAAGTGTGTGTGCGCACACCCACACACAGACACACAGACAGGCTATGAGCCAGTGCTTCTGCGCTGGACATGTGGGCCTCCATCAGGACATCATTTTCCGGCACGTTCCACCACAGGGGTTCGGGTCTATGCCATCAGGCACCAGTTCCAGAGGGTTGCTGAGGACATCCAACTGATGATTCCATTAAGACCCTCATCTGCAAGGTTATTCAGAGTAGTTTTGTGCTTGCAAAACAGACTTTGTGAAAACAAAACGCCACATGCCGATGCAGACATGCAGAAAAGATTTCTGATCTAAGCAGAATTATAATTTTTGTGGTATGGCACAATTTCCTCACTGTATGATTTTAGGCTTATTCGTGTTTAAAGCAACACAATACAGTTATTTTACCTTGTAATAAAAGTCTTCAAAATCACTCACACTGACTTAACATGGAGAATGAAGTCTCTGCCATTGCCAATGCCCAGAATGCTTGAAATTGCTACTGTAACATTTTAGTGGGTAGGACCATGATCCTTGTAGTTAATTTTGAACTAACTGGGTATCGTCTTAGTGCTAAATGGCATTGAATTTTGACGGCAAGGAGCATTGCGTAGATATCAGTTCTTCCATTGTGTTCCTTTAAGACAAATCAGCTTGCAATACTGTAAACTTGAAACTATAATGTCTTGATCTTTGTACCTGCATGGACAGAATTACAAGCAATCGACTTAGTGTAAAAAAGATACTCCAAAGAAAGCCAAAGAAAGGTGCAATATTGGGGCAAAAATTATTCCTGCTCACCAAAAAAGTAACAAGATAGCTCTTGGATAGCTGGGTGTGAACTTTCAAGGATGTGTTCAAGGTTGTAGAGTTGGAACAAGGCCATGGTGTGCATTACTTTGAAACATCTGGGAGGAAAAAGGAGCATCTGAGGCTAAGCTGTGAGCCAGACTCCAAAACAATAAGCATAGACAACTGGCAATTCAATATTTGGTGATGACACAGCTGCAGGGACGCAAATCTCAAATTATTTTATCTGATTAGATATGATTTACTGTCTGGGCAGGGCTCAACAATAATTTCTCAGAGTAGAAACACTTAAATCCATTTGCTAGTATTGGCATTATCTCCTCGCAAAAAAAAAAAAGCTTTCCTTTAACACTCAACAAAGGCCGAAGAATTTAGGTAATTTTTAAAAATAAATGAATTCACTACTATACGTCAACTGTCTGTGGCATATAACTTAGCCCTCCTTAAAGTACATTATTGTTGACTTGTTGTGAATCAATGGATTCATCTGCAACAATGATTTATTCCATCCAAGTTGGCTGCCGTCCCGGAGGTGCTATAGAACTGCCCACTGCCACAAAGTACCACAGTGCCGATACAGACATTCTGTGCGACTCAGACATGGCATTTGCTTGGCTTGCAGTTATGCACTGACAGCTCAGTGGATGACTGTTCCATCAACTGGGAGCCTGTGCTAACCTCTGCCCTCAGATATTGACGTCTTTTGGCTGAGTACCGAGGAAGATTTACAAGCATGCTAGTGACTGACAGCTGGAAGTTTGGGAGATTGTAAGGGTGCCGGTTTTTTTGGGGGCAAGGTCTTGGACTTGAAGGTCCATCATTCCAGTGATGGACAGAACAACTCACCCTTGCCTTGCTCATTGACTACAGGAGATCAGCTTGTCGATAATATACAGGAATAGCCACGGATGGCTACATCACGCTTAATCAATTAAGTCTGTGGTTTCTCAGCAGCTGATTGTGCATTCCACCTGAGACGTACTCTAGAATGGCGCCCTGTGCTAGAGTCAATCCCATTTGATGCACTGCTTTAAAGCAATCCCATGGAAGGAGAGAGAGAGAGAGAGAGAGAGAGAGAGAGAGAGAGAGAGAGAGAGAGAGAGAGAGGTGGTGTGGTTAGAAGGAGGGGGTGGCAGCATGAAAGCAGCCTGAGTAAATAACAACCACATGTGTATAGCACATAATCCATTTGCCCAGGCACCACACTGACACCACCATTTCACAGAAAAACAATCTTGCTTAGTGGAGCTACATAAAAGAGAAATACAGCACCCAATGAAGATAATACATGAGTGGATGGTAAGGCTTACTGCAGTTGGCCCAACAGGAGGGCTGTCTGGACCACCAGAGAAAAGGATAAGAGGGAGAGCAACATGGAGAGAGACAAATAATCATGACAGTAACACAATGAGCAAGAGATAGACCAGCAGCATCAGCAAACCATTTGTTTTAGCTCAAATTACCCAGGTTCTCTGATAATTCTCTGACAACTTCAGATAACCAAAGAATAAATGTGGTCTTGTTCCTCAATTCCCCCATGATGCAAGTGACGAGGATGATGGGTGATCAAAAGGAATGAGAAGTCTTTGAAAAGACAAAAAAGGATCAATGGTAGAGGGACCAGCAAATAATCAGGAGAGCACTCACTATGTATGCGGCTTGTTAAGTGCAGCGCTCAGTCAATCAGCACCCTACCTTAGATCAAAGTCCTAACCCTCGATAGACCGTTAGCCGTTAACGCCCACCCAGACACATCCACTCTGACATCCTCAGGCCAGGCCTCCTGTGAACCGTGGCACACGCCCAAAGTCGGCCCCTCTCCATTTGGGGCCCCCCAGGCAGGACTGGGTACAGCACTTTAATTGGTCTATCGATTTCTTGCCGTGAGGTGGGCCTTCTGGCACAGGAATGAGGGCTGTGTATCATCAGAAGTGGACAACAGATGCCTGATAAAGACTATTAAATCTTTCACCCAGATGAAGGACATGGCATTAACCACAGGTGCCAAGCGATATCTCATCGTCGTCATCAACACATCCTCTTAGGCCATTATCATTAAAGCTGAAAAAAGGATATTAAGACAGGGAACGGAAGGAAAGGTGAAGTCTTTCATTTTTCTTGCATTCTCCTTTAGATGAACGGTCAGCTGCATCAGATGAAATATTCAGGAAGGAAATCTCAACTTTGAACCATAACTTATTAGACATCAAAAAAGAGTGATTAAGCTTCAGTCCAGGCTTTACTTAATGAGAACCATGAGTCATTCATTAGCCCGCTTTAAGTAAATTAATTTTTTAAACAATACATTCCAGTTCTTTTGTGATGAGACTCGCCTACTCAGGACTTTAAAAAAGGCACAGTGCTTCACACAGTAGAAATACTCTGTGCTTAAATGGTGCGATTAAACAAGCGTGAGCCTGGAAAGATGACACCATTACTGTGATGGCCCTAAACCTAGACAAACTGTTAGGCCTACTTGATAAATCACAGGTTAAGACATCCTTTTGAACAAACCCAGAAAGCAAATGAATATCCCTGACAAAATAAAAGGCTTTGTGAATGGTGTGATGAACAAAAACAGATACAATATACAAATACAGATACAATATTCCTACCATGTGCCCAGGATTTTGTGTATTAACTATTCATTAAAATATGATAAGGATACTGTGATAAAAGTACAGTAAGACATCACTAATCACACACTGTGGCATATTTTGGGGCCCTAGTTTTGAAGTCTGAGCCACAACATTCCTATAAATAACAAAATACTCAGGCAAAGTCAGGAGCTTTCAAATAAAAACAAGGCATCCGTTCTTCTGCAAGAATTACCATACGGAAATTGTACCGTTAACAGGAATTTTTAAATGCTCAGCATGATGTAGCCTTGCCAGCTGTGATTATTATAATAACCTTACAGAGTCCAACTCAACCCCAATAAGACCCACTTTACCACACTGAAGCAAGTGTTTCCTCCATGAATTATGGATGAGAGAAGAACTTCCAGCCAACCATGGCCTAGGTCTATTTTTCTGGAAATTGCAATTTCATGTGCTAGAGGTTAAACTGCTATCTAGTGTGGTATATTATAAATGAACTATGTGATTTCAGACCATGGATGGGATAAACGCCCAGTGTTGTCTCCCTTGGCTTCTGAACCAATGCAGACCGGTCAAAAGCAGAATCATTTTTCCCTGCATTTTCCCATTAAGACACTGGACATCTTACAATTCCCCCACTGTCCTAAGCAGAAATGTGTGGCACAGCCATTTCTTCCTCATTACTTTCGAGACCATGGTCTTCTTTTGCCAATCTCAAGTGGTCAATGGTTCTTTTGAAAAAAATAACAAGTGTCCTAATCAACAAAGTACACCATAGGAACAGGATCAGAAAATACTGAGCTTTTAGGTGGCCAGTGAGCACGAGCAGAGGGGTGAAGGCGTAAAAGCAAACTTTACTTTTTGCAGTGTCTAGCCTACTTCACTTTTCCTCACCCCATCAACCCAGCATGGGTTCTTGTACAAAGTTTCACAGTAAAATACTGTCTAATATCCCTTCCCTCTAAAAACCCTCTGAAGACATTGAAAGAGAAAAAAGGATTTCAAAGGTTTCACATCATAACACAAGTCAATCTCGGCAATATCAGAAGAGGTTGTTGGGCAGGCTCGCTCAAAGCCAAATGGAGAAAACACCAAAATGTGTGTAGCATGTGGAATAAATAAACCAGTTAATTATTAAACACTCACAGCATGACAAAAATCACTAGTATACCCACTCCCCAGTGGCGGGGTCTGGTCAAGACCATTTTGATGGCAATCCCTTCGAATAAAGCGAACTGTGCCCGACTTAGTCACCCTGTGTCTGTCGGTGGCTTGTTCATGACTAATTCATTAGCTGTCCAAAAATATATCAGTGGAATAAGGCCTCGCTGATGACCTTTAGCAGCCTTGCGTTTCTAAGGCAGGAGATAAAAATGTGCAGCGAGGCATCGGGGAGACGATAAACAGACTTATATAAGTGAAGAGAATTTCACAATGGGAGCCCTATTACTCCGCCAACAGTGATAAAATGTATCCGGGAGGGGAGTCATTTTTGTTAAGTGCCGTTTCAGGGCAGAGCAGACAGAAAACTTCCTTGAGTCGATTTCATTTTTGTTGGTTTTTTTTTTTTTTATCTTTCAGTTGTTCAGCCATACTACTGTTCTACTGCCCGACACTTCAATTATGCTTCAGTCATGCTGATGATGGGATGAATCCATCACTGTGGAAACATAGCTTCTCTCTGGGTAGAAATAGATCCTATTCTCTAAATGATCATAGCTGACGTCTGGGGCATTGACAAAAACTAACATCATACATTGCCAACTCGTGCTTCATGAACTTGGAAATAAATGACCTTTAATTGACCTATGTGCAAACAACTGACCATTTATTTTTAAATATCCTGAAAAAAAAACTGATTCAGCTAAAGGGAAGAGCTGAAGTTTCTGGACTTGAGAGCCACAGGGGAATGCTGTAAGGAGCCAGAATGCATACTTCAAAGGCTGACGATGCATGAACAAAAGCCTCTTGTGTGTGTGTGTGTGTGTGTGTGTGTGTGTGTGTCAGGCGGTATTGAGGATCAAAGAGGAAATATTTCTCAAAGATGAAAGGAGTCCATCTCCACGGTGGGACTAAAATTTCCTCTGAATTATGATACTCTGAAGTATGATTTTGGTCAACCACTCCATCTCTACCTGCCTGGACTGGTATGGTGAACCTGAAATAAAAACAGCCACGTGTGCCCAAAATGGCTGAAATTTCTGAATGCTTTCCACTAAATGAAGGACAAATAGCAAGTTTATCAGCTAGGTTTTCTATAGCAGTCGGGGGTAGAGGGTTTAAAAGGCAGAAAATGGAAAGAGCTTCAGAGGATCATAACGGAGGCAAACATCCCCAGGTAGAGTCACCTTTGGGTGAATGCACACCGCGCTGATTCTGTGCAGATTTAACAAATCCTGCCAGCCATGCAGATTTACCGCCAGCTCTCTTTCTCACTGTCCCTCTTCCACACCCTCCCCCCTTCCCAGCTCTCTCATCCTCTGTCCTGTTCTACATCAACATCTACATTCTCTTCTGCCTTGTGTAGTGCACAGAAAAAAGGCAGTGAGTTCTGGCAACGGCTGTCTGACCTACAGGCATCCAATCCCTGCTAAATGAACAGAGTAAAATGATCGCAAAGAAAATCAGCACCCTTGCAAACCCTACCCCCCCAACAAACACTGTAGTTGTCTGCCCCTAGAGCAGTGATGTCTGATGGTAGCATCTCAACAAGAGACACACTCAATAAAAAACAGAGACGGGTCCTAAGAAAGGAAGACATTTGTGCTGGTTTCCTGGTCAACAAGATCAGGTCAATAAAAAACAAAAATGACGCTGGCCTCATGTCAACTCAGAAGCAGACTCTACGTGAGGAGATGGAATCTCGGAATCTCGACTGCTCTCCTGCTGGTGCAGTAGCTTACTTTTCGTGCAGGCCTCCGAGCCCCTGGGGTCTCTTTCAGAAGGAAACCAAAGCAGGAAACAGCTTCCATTGTAAGGGATGAATCCTCTTTGATCAGCTTTTCCCCCATAGATTTTCGAGTGAATTATTCATCCAACGCATACTCAAAAAAAGGAGAGGAAAACTATCTCTGCTAAATCCTGATTTTTCCCCCCCTACTTTCATTTAATCTCCACAGCAATGCACTTCGCCATGAATCAGTTACTCAGCTTGATGATTAAAATGTTACTTCTGAAAGAAGAGAGGGAAAAAGGAGGCACTGTTTAAGCAAGCTGAGGACACACAATAAACGAGACGAACAGCAGCAAGCACTTGGCTTGAGCCTGGGCTCACACACTTTGCCATGAATAATTCAAAATGAAAAGTGAACTGCATTACCAACATACAAAGTTGACCCGCTATAAGGAAGCAGAAGTGGAACAGGGATCTCAGGGATTGCAAAGCTATTACCCTCCGACATGCACAAAACGTTTAGGGCCAAGCCTTGGGAAAAAAGGTGTTGTGTAGCCCAACTTTGAAAGTGGATGATTAAACCTCCATCCAAATAGCATCCATCAGATCATATCGCCTCAGTCTGTCAAGATCGATGCAGACAAAAGGCTGACTCCAATTAACAGCACTGTTTGTTGCCAAAGTAACACTGGGATGCTCAGATATCACATTGAGAGTGTTTATGTGGGAGGAGTGAGTGCCCTGTCAGATAGATCCTCCCCTGTTATCCAAAAGGGTTGTTGGTGCGGCACCTCAGCCCTGACACTAAATTCCAGATAAAAACGTGTCAGCACACACATTCATTGTACTGACAGTAGAGGGCAGGTAGAGAGATGGAGAGGTCAGAACAGCACTGTCTGGGCCTCGTGCATCATGGTCACGCTGTCAGCCAGGTTGATGTGATGCACTCTGGCTCCCTACCAGCCCCAGATGCCCAGAAGAGTCTCTAGGCAGGCCAGTTGAGAGAGAGGACCTGGGGCCAGCCAGAGGGAGAGAGAGAGAGAGCGATGTCAAGGGAGAAAGGGAGTGGGGGGCAAGGGTACAGCCAAAGAAAGCAGTTAAGTTTCTTTAGCAACATTTCTACAACATTTCTCTTTTTTGACACACTGATTACAACATTTTCCTTCTGCACTGATGCCAACTTTTGATGAGTTCCAAAGTTGTTGAAATGCCTTATAAATCTGAGCAGACTGAATTGTCTCTAACGCCTTGTAAGAGACAAAAGACATTGAGCTCCATTTGGCAAGTTTTTTCTTAAGGACACAACATGGCCAGACCCAGAATAGACACATGGAGCCAATGCCGCTGTCACGTCTGCCCCTGCAGACAACCGCCATAGCCTGTAGCAACAGCAAAAACTCGCCGCCAGTCAAGCACCACAAAGTGACAGGTGCCAGGAGTGATTCCACTGTGGCTAAAATAAGACTGGCGTGCTGCAACTAAAATACACAGACACTAGAAACTCAAGAAAACCAGCAACACTGGCAAAGCAGTAGTGGAACGGACAGAAGGGAGACAGGCAGGCGAGTTGGCAGTGATTGAGAAAGTGTGCAAAAGAGAGATATAGCAAGGGAGTCATCATATTTATAGGCATAGGACCACAAAACTGACTCAGCTGAATGGCAGGAATGATTCTACTGCAGTACATAGTAAGAATACATGCTTGTCAACCTGTTGGTTACGGAAAATAACAAATATTACATATTACTGTTGGAAAAAGGATCAAATCAACCTCTGCAATATGCATTACTGGAAAATCATGAAATGAACACAAAGGCAAATGGCGAATGGTTAAAATCAATACAATGCGCTTTGTCAATTGTTCTTCACGAGCACAGCTAAAAAGGCTGCTTTTTGATGGATGAAAATATACATTCACAGCATGTGCCAGTCACTATACATTCACAGCATGTGTCAGTCACTACACTAAAGCCTTCATGAGCCATTAATGGAATGCTATTCACCATCTAGCTGCTTACCAGACATGACTCCGTATGCCACTGCTGTACACATTTTAAGAAAATGGGGGTAAGGAGAAAGCACGTTTGGCAGAGCACTGTTCATTAACGTGTCTACCACACCAGTGTGACCGCCACCACAAACTCCATTGGTGAGCCTAAGAGAGCACCACAGAGGCTGGCTTCTCAGGGGCAACATCTGACTGACTCGCATGATCATTTGTCGGATGGAGACTGCCGAGGAGATAAGCCAACTGGGCATAGAGAGCGAAACAGCTCGTTATCAGAGAGGCAGAAAGATTCTGCCTGCGAGATATCTGGGCTCACCTGAGGTGCCCTACAGCCCACTGAAAATGAATGAAAGAGAATCCACACATGAGCCCCGAGGAAATAGGAGACGGGCCCAGCGCTGTAATTGTATCCGAGGATTAGCCAGAGAAGAAGTCACAATCTTGGCTAAACACTCAGACCTGCGACGATTTCAATCTGACCGGATAATCACACAGGCGACACACATACACACTGTTCGCTAACATGCACAAACGCACACATCCACACGCACACATCCACACACACTCAGTCCAGTGACAACATACGATGACTGAAAGGGGCTGCAATTCAAAAGCCACTGTAGAAGTTGTTTTGCAGTTGTTCTTCTCAGAGCCCCAGGATGGAAGCTAACTGCTAATTACAGTCTTCATTCCAGTATTGCTTCAACATGTTTCCTTTTGAAATTGACCTTCAGCCTGCCGGGAACAAACCACACACAAATTGACACAACAGGTACATGGTACGCGGGGAAAAAAGTTTGGGAACCGCTACACTGCAATATGGCTTTCACTATTATGAGCTTCAGTCAATGAACACTAATAGTCCTGCATGTTTGATTAATTTACCAAAACATACTAACCTTTGCCTCCTATTGCAAGGGGTGTAGCAATTCATCTTAACATTTGATAGGGAGGTTTAGGAAACAATTTCCTTTTTAAAAATTCCAGTTGGATCTGTTTATAGTGGAGAAATGAAAACTAAACTTCCCTTCATGGTGAACTCATACAAGACAGAACACATCCCTAGCTGTTACTGATATATTTTCAGAAAACCCCAGACATTCAGCAAGAGAAGAAATCTTGTATAATGAGATTTAGCAGGACATACAACAGTGACGCTAACTGAAGAACAAAAAGCTACCTGTTGCCCAAATACCATGAGCCACAGCCTATATACACGAGACAGCCATTAATCAGACCAACACACAGGCCTTTCTATCTCTGTCTACTTACACTAATTGTGTTTGCCAGCATGCTAGCACTGCATCTCATTCAGACAATGGCAGAGAGAGAGGGAGAGAGAGAGAGTGCGTGGGAGAGGGATGAGAGAAGAGAGACACAGAGGACGTTCTTATCGGGTCGATCTGCCATACTGCCCTCTTATCATGGGCATCAGTTTGGGAGATCGATGACACCACAGTGGGCGATGTTGCGGTGGGTACATTCACTGCTCACCACCCAAGAACATGTTTTTAGGCCCCCCCCCCCCACCCCCACCCCAAATCACACCCCCTGCATCATCAGCACACGGTCTGCTGTTGGCTTGAGAGGACCAAAATGCACATTCCTGCATAGGACAAACTTTGATGCATGCAACATATGTAGGTTAGGCTACCTCTACGCCATTAAGGGACCCTCTCTGGAAAGAACATATGCATAACTGTTCCTTCTGCAGGCAGTCCGAACCCCAGCACTGATTTTTTTTTCCACCATCAGCTGAAGAAAACCTACAGACCACTACTCTGCTTTACGGTCACTGGACCAAATGCTTCAGACATGAAAGAAATAAGCAGTTTATCAACAAGGCTATTACGATTTTAGAACTGTTACATTCATGACGCATGCTACTGTTACAACAGCTACCGCACTTTTAAATGGCTGCGTCAGGTTGTAACAAAGGTAGGCTACATGTCGCTGTTTAGTTAAATTCTTAACAAACTAGAATATATTTTTTTATTCTGTTTCAACTTTCATGGAGTAAACATGTATGACTCGGAGACTGCAGCATACATCAGATTTGGTACCAACAGTTAACAAGGATAACCTGACAAAGCACAGTTCTGTGTGTGTGTGCCGTGTGAGCATTCAGAGCTAGACACCACCATCAGCTCACCCTGTAGCGTAGGGCCTAACACATAGCATAGGGCATAACACAAATCAAGATTATTGAGGATCTTCTCAGTCCAAAACTGCATTTTCTGTGCACACGTTGGTACTCCGCCAGTTTAATTTGGAAACATTAATGCTAATCCATTTCTGTCTTCAAACTATTGTCTGATCTTTTATTTGTTTACTGACCAACAAACATGGGCCTCAGGTCTTGCAGCCACAAACAAAACTGACCATGTTACTTCATGTTGTTCAGTACCTTGACCTCTAAAATTGAGGTAAACACATCCAAAGAAAGAAAACTAATCTGAAATCCCCCCGCCTCCCCCCTCCCTTCCTAACATGAGCCACATTACTCATCCCACCATCTTGGCTCTGAGCAGCCAGCTGTGGCCGACGGATTCATCAGTTACCGTCTACACCGCCAAGACTTCGGACCACTCGTCCCAGAGTCAGTAGACCGCTGGGGAGAGCCTTCGGGAGGAAGGCCCTCACCCCACCAGTATGCTAACCTGGTGTGCGGTCTGGATAACACTGGTCCAGCACCGTTTCGCGGCTCGAGTGGATCGTTCATCAAAGCCTAGCATGATTAATATAAAAGGCAAGGCTCCCGGGAGGAGATTAATAGAGAAACACTGAGGGAGGTACAACGCGCTGCAGTCAAATAAATCACCTCCTGCCTGGAATCTATTCATCACTCCACTGCCCAGCACTGACTAACACACATGCTGCCAATCTAGCGCCGCAAGCTCAGCCTGCGCCCGAGGAGCAGAGGGGGTTCGGACGGGAAGAGAGAACATGGCTACACATCTATCCTTGCAGATACGCAGACGTAATGAGTGTTAATTAGCACATAATGGAAGAATTTCCACATGATGCTCTATAAGCAGTTAAAAATGTATCCCAATCCCAATTTTGAGTTTGTGAAATCCACTGTATTACTTATTCTTTAGTTAGGCTATTAGATATTTCAATATACATTTCAAAGGATGACCCTTTGACCAATGATTGCACTGGACTGCAACTGGACATTGCATTGGCTGTATGATTAAAATGGTCTATGTCAGCGTTTCTCAAACTGTGGGGCGCGAACTGACATGAAAAACAGGAGTTTTTTTAATTTATTTTTTTATCTGTAGCCTGGGCCCAGGTAGCACCCGATGCGCAATGGACGCACTGTGTTATTCACAGGGAAGCGCTCGTGTCAAGGCAGCTTAGTCCCGACCTACATGAGATTTTGAACGTTGTTGTGAGAGTGGTGAATTTCATCAAAACCCGGCCCTTAAAAGCGCGTCTATTCTCCGCACTTTGCGAAGAGATGGTAGCTGACCAAAAGGCTGTACTGTTTCACAGCGAGGCAAGGTGGCTTTCCCGAGGTAAAGTGCTGTCGCGCGTGTTTGAGCTCCGAGTCGCCTCTTCTTGGAGGAAGAGCGCATGTTTGAATCTGCAAGCACGTTCACTAATGAACATTTCTTGACGAAGCTGGCCTATCTTAGCGATATATTTGATATATCTTAGCGATACATTTGAGTTAAATGTTCAGTTACAAGGCAAAGACAAGCACCTACCTCACCTATCAAATAAGATTAGCCTACTGCATTCACCAAAAAAACTTGAGTATGGGACAGGCGCCTGTACTCGTTCGATCGCGACAGTATTATGCCTTTGAGATTTCTGAGCGAAATCGCTGAAACGTCTGATTGGGAGACACTCTTGTGATCCCATGTATTAAACAGTAGGCCTACATCACATCCCTGCAAAGTTTATTTAAAAAATATTTCCCAACCAGCAGTGCTCAGTATGACTGGATTATGGATCCATTTAATGCAGCATGTTGGTATTTCATTGAATATATTGTACAATGCTGTAAAATGGCCTATGCTTCCTAATATGTTGCTGGAAAACAGAAATATGTGTGTTATGTATTTATTTATTATTATATCTGCAGCACCAGCTGATTTTAACTCTGTTGAAGAGGATATATTTAGAACTTGTCATTATTTCAATACATTTGACAATTTTAAGCTTGACCTACTACTTTCTTAGAGCGATGAGGGACAGGCATGGGTCTCGAGAATGCCCCCTTGATCAAAGTGGGGAATGAAAGAAAAAGTTTGAGAACCACTGATCTAGTTTGCTAACTACCACAGTCACGAGTTGGGTCGCGATAGTCTGTCATTTTTAAAAAGTGGGTCCCCAGAAAAAAAGTTTGAGAAACACTGGTCTATGTCATTACTGGCACAAAACACTGAGTTCTACAGCAAAAAAAATGTGTTGAAATGATCAGCGATTCATTTCTCTCCTAGGCTTGGCTTGACAGGTTGGAGTACATTAAAAACAATAACAGAAAAACACACACCATGGAGAGATGATAACACAACCGTGAAGAGAGGAACTCATTTTCGCTAAACACCTCCCCTGTCATCGCACCATGCAATTAGAGGGTGTATGAACGTGATTTGCACCCTCATCAGTGACGACTGCCAGGCTGCGCAGAAAAAGGCTGGGCTCTTTGTGATAAGAGCCGGCAGAGAGCCGAGGTGCACAAAAGAACAAGAGCTTATCCGCGTTCAGAGAGGCGGCTGTCAATCTCTTCCTCAAACATCCCCTTCTCTCCCAGCGCCTTCACCAAGGAAACTAGCTGGCTGTCAAAGAGAATCTAAGCCCATATAAGAAAAGAGTTGGGGGAAAAAAGAGAAACATTTCCTAGTGTTATACTAAAGGAAAGTAGCAATGGGAAGGAACCAGGGTGCACTGAGAAGTTCTACTGTTCCCACACCAGTCCCAGTGGGTTTCCTACTCCCCCCTTTCTCCATCCTCTTCAGACCACACAGCCTTTTTCAAGAAGTCCTCAGCACCAGGGGAAGAGAGAGAAGGGGCCAGCAAACTCAATGCAGATGCTTTGTTTCACAGTGGACCAGCAAACATTAACAGTTCAATGGAATGAACGCCATATCTGTAGCTGGTGAACAAGAACATGGCAGCTTCTGACCCATATAAATAAATTAATTTGATTAAAAGCGGTATGGGAATTCAAGGAAATGTTTTTTGTATCACCTTAGAAAGAACGGCCCTCGTCATTTTTGGGCTTATATCAGGGACAGGTTTTCACGGCTCAGGTGAAAAAAATAAAAACATTAACACAAGCTACATATCCACTGTTTTGTGAAAAGCTTCAGATAAGAAGCTTATACAAAGGCCTACATGATAAATGTCTATGAACAATACTAAAGCACAGGACACAAGAGGCAGATATAGCTTGCCTTTCCATTCTAAATCTGTCTTTCCATACGCGATGCAAATAATTGAGGTCACCATCCACAAAAAGCCTGGTCATCCATCACAACGAGTGTGACCGTGAGTGTACTGTGGCAACATTAATGACAGATTAATGCCACTAATAACAGGGGATTTGGGCAGGATCGATTGGGGCGCTTGGCCGCGTTGGCAGATGTGACAAATGAAGGGTCACATTTTTAAAAAGTCAAGAAGTTTTTCGAATCGGGATTTTATCCGCATGTCGTCCCCCATCACTGGCACAAAAGCCCCATTTCGGCATGTAGCCATTGATTCGACTGAGGAAGAGAGATGAGGGTGTGATGGAGGTGAGAAGTGAGGACGTTTGACAGCATCTCGGCATCCATGGCTCAATATTAGTACTTCTAGGTCCTCATGGTTAGTCCTGCCTGAGCTATCTAACCATTCACACAGGCTTTGTACCCACATAATAAGAAATTGCTTTCGACTTTGAAATTATCCTTTGATTGCTTGCAAACTGAAAAAACAGGAAGCAACGGGACAGGGGGCAGAAAAATCAGGACGCCAAAGATCATTCCGAATCAATAACCCATCAACTATGATCATCTAGGACAACAGCTTGCCCGGTGGCTTTCCTCTCCTGTCCTCGTCAGATAAGAACGCACTGACATTGTTTCTGAGGTGGCATTGCCTCTGGATTGTCCGGACAAAAGACACAATCATGGACGAGCCTGAGGGGTGGCTAGCGTGCAGCACCATGTGCCGTGAGCTGGCAGCACCCTGCTGTTCAAAATGGCCTGTCCCTTTTTCGAGTTGAGCCTCTGTAACCGCAGGCCAGACAATCCAAACAGCTCTCCTGACGGCCCACCATTCACAATTAAGATTCACTTACTGCCTCCTCTCACTCTCACCCCCACTTTCACAATCTCCCTCACACTCTTACCTCATATTTCTTTACAAAACATCTTGCTCTTCTGACCCAAGTCATGGAATTAGTTGCTGAGAGGAATACTTTCAATCACGCAACCCTGCCCTGACTGTCAATGGCGTACAATATAAGGCAATGTCACTGCTATGAAAGCCTGTTGGGTCTATACAGTTAACAAAGATATAATAACAGAAAAAGGATCTAGTTTTGGGTTCCTTCCTCAAGGAAGATTTAAAGGCTAAACTAAACCGGTTTCACATTTAGGCTTACCGACAGCATCATTTGTTACATCGCAGAGGACAGCAAAATGGATCTTTTTGCTGTTCTTCTCCACTTCCCCATCCCCCACCTTAGTGCTGGTGCAAACTAGAGAGCCAGAAAAGAATGCTTCCCCTTCAGGCACTAGTGAAGAGGATGGAAAGAACGAGGAGTCTGGTTGAATCGGAAGAGGAGGAGGGGTGGAGGACATGGAGTACCACTCCTCACACACCTATGGCTGCCAGTGAGGCATTCTGGCTCAGTGACCCATCCGCTGGTCGCTGTGGTTCACTGACCGCGACTGAAAGGAGATTGGGAAGAAAATAGGCAACTGTGTCTAGGGAGAAATGGCAGTCTGTGCAAGGATTTATCCTGAGTGTAAAGACAGTCATGATGCAAGACCAACCGAAATAATGTCAAGGTTGAATTCTGCTTAGGGTTTTGTTTTTCATAAAACATCACAACCACCACAAACGAAACACTATCTTTGAAGTCTAGTTGTGTACGCAAGACCTAAATTTCTAAGACAAGAATGAAACCTAACATGCAAGGATCATAACCACTTGGAACGCGATTACAAAGGTTTATAGTCATAGTTAAAAGAGATAATTACAGATTTCAGTTAAAGTCATTTTCAATGGTAGGACATCTGCTGTCTTTTTGTCAGGTCTGTAAAATGAAGCCCCCTTAAACAAATCATAGTAAAGAACATAACCCTGAATGCAATTGTTTGCCAGGCTCTAAACTTGTACTTTTTTCCCCTTACTCAAAGACATCTCTGGAGGTCTGTGTTTATAACAAACACAGACAAGTCTATCTAGCCTACATCTCAGTCAAACTATGTGAGATTGAACAAAGGTGGCAGTGGCACACTGCTTCTCAGGAGGCCCTCACAAGTTATGCAGCAAGGCACGTATACCAAACAAGGGAACAAAGCAACGACAGGTGTATTTATTACAAGGCCTTCAGTTCGGTCCCTGCCCACTGCAGAAAGCAGCCCTCTCGTCCAAGCATTTAAATTCCCCCCTTATAACTGCAACCTAGGCGCGGAGCAGCAAGGTGGCGGGCCACTGACAGACGGAATAAATCACTCTATTTAGGAGTCATCAGAGCAAGGTCCCCCGTTAAGCATGCTGCACAAAGGGAGCACACACTGGCCGTCTCCTCCTGAGGTCTCCAGGCTTAAAGTTTGTTTCCCTTCCTTGCTCTTCTTCCCAGTGTGTCCTAGGGGAGCCAGCTGCTTACTAACAAGAATGTCCTCACCCTTGGGTGGACAACGGTCATGACTCTTTCACAACAGTACCTCCAGCAATTTTACAGAAATTGACATCAGGTAACATGCTTTGTAAATTCGAGAATGTGGTCTGGTAACATTATGTTGTAATAGCTTGAACCAATCTCTTATAAAAGCTTTTCACATCAGCTCTCTAAAGGCATAGAAAAAAACAAACATATCTAATGTTAAAATACACCCTTAAAACTTTAATAAACAATGGCATGATCATTTCAGAGAGAGAGTGACAAAATATTTACACTGTATTAGGGGTGGGCGATATGGACAAAAAATAATATCTCGATATTTTTTGTGATTTTGACGATAACGATAATTAGTCGATATCCTAAAAAATGTTTTTGTTAAAGTCTGAGTTACTTTACAGCTCATTATTTATGAATAGCATCATTACAATAACCAATAACCTAACCTGTGACTTTTTAACCAAATCAACCAATGCATTGTCACTCTATGACACATTTCCAATTCTGCCACTTGTGTGTGTGGCAATGACATGGTCTAGCCAGCTACGTTAGAGAAGATGAATAGGCCTAACAGTTTCCCAAGAGAAAGTCTGAAGCTGAAGTTCCTTTTAAACCTTTACATAGGATTCACTGTAAAACTAAGAGCAGACCAACAGAGTAGCTTACATCTCAGTTATTTCCTTCTATGTTTTGTTTTAGAGCAATCACGTAGGCTAGCATTCCAAGTTACAGAATAGAAACTAATGCGTTAGCTTATGGCTAATGTATATGAGAAATCCCATAGAGATGCTAACGGTTAGCATAATCGGTAAACAGATATTTAGAGCGAACTTCAGTCCATTAACAAAAGAGTTACATGAGAATAGTTATTTGTTCACAACTGACGATTAAAATACTCAAAGGCTAATGTTTTCTCTCCATATAATACCGTGTAGGAAAAAACGTGACTGTCTCATCAATGCTACTTGAACAGAAGTAGCCGCATAAAATCCCAAGTAGGCTACTCTCGCTGCACAAAATAAACATTAGGATGGCTCTGGGCTGCGTGGGACAATGTTGTGACCCACTAGTGATCACGTGACACTTGCTCTGCTGCACTTCTCCCGCATAGCCTACCTCCTGGGAATGTATGAGTCTTCAGTGTGTGATTGAGTGTTTCGAGTAATTTAAATACTCGATAATGTCAATTTGCACATCGTTAAAACAACAATCACGATATTATCGCAGACGATATATATCGCCCACCCCTACACTGTATGTGTCCTTCAAACATTTTTTTCTAATGGGACTCATTTGACTACAAAGGCTTGACAGTATTTGGACACCTTTGATGTGTCCCTTTGAGCAAGCCTCTCCCCCACCCGCCACCCGCCTAGACGCTGAGGCTTCATAGCATCACCAAAAAACATCTACATAAGGACCTTGCAGAATATTATACCATATTATGGCAGCTTCTGCTTGAATTTACATTATGTTTATGGGTCTTAGCAGACATCTTTGTTCAAAGCTACTTACAGTACAATGGCACCAATAAACATTACATAAACATTCAAATGACCAGCAGGTATGCTAGATAACAATGCATTGCAATAGTCCAGTTTGAAAAGAACCATGGCCTTCAAAAAGAATTGTATAGCATATTGTGTTATAATCTTCCAAATATTCTGTAGGATAAACCAACATGACATGAATTTACATCTGATCAATACGATTTGTTTTTTGTAAATTGCAGATTAGCCCAATTTATTACCTGAGGAAACACTGAATTAGAGAGCACCTAAGTAACATACCTAAACAGTTAAGTATCTAACGATGGTAAATGGGCTTGGTTTGTTGATTGGCCACTGTGGAAAATCCCCTACTCATAGCACTTAGAATGTAATATCTCTTCTGTATATCTGAAAAAGAAATAACTATAATGTTTTTATTCCTCTTTTGTCCAGACAGGCAACAGAATGTTAACAGGATATAAGGGAGTTGTCTGTTCCGTCTCTTATTAAATAAACCTACGTTCAGTATCAATCTCGTGTTTCGCGAACCACAGTGCTCATCCATCACCCCAGACCCCTTCTATAAACTGCTCCACTTAATCACTTTTAGCTAATTATCTTGGGTCTTACTGGATGCAAGATTCATATCTCACCTATAATGTTAATGCATGACTACTTAAACAGTTCAGTAAAAGGATAGCCTACTTATAGGGGTGTCACAATTCTCCAAATCCTCGATTCAATATCATTTTCGATTTTAAAGTCACGATTCGATTCGATTTTCGATCTTTTTCAAATATTACTATTAATGCATTCCTTATATGTTATTTACTCTTTTTGGTCTTTTCATTTTCTTTTTCGGGGGGCTTTTATTTTGAAACCGCTTTAAAACCGTTCCAACCGCGAGGTTGTAATGTAAACAGAACTAACATTAGGCTAAAACAGAGACGTGAACATATTGAAATGAAACAACACAGAATGTTAATTTGATTGTTTCAGCACACTCCGAAGAGACCCAAGGTTAGTGTTAATGGAATATGTAAATGTGCATTTTAAGCCTTAAAGTAACTTTGGATTGTAATTAGACCATCTTTTCACTTGCTAAGTTGAGTAGGCTAAGTTAGTTTTAATTGACGTGAATGAACGAATACTTCCACACCGGTGATTTCAAAGTAGCAAGAGGGGCTTTGATTTCGGTAGGTTGATGTGTAGGCCTATATTTTAACTGGCTGCAGCCTAAAATTAGAGGAGTGTTGACGCTGCAGTTCAGCACGTGCATGTGTGTTTGTGCGTCTTGGCATACATGCTGGACGTGACATTGGGGGTGTGGCTGCATCGTCGATTCTACTTTTAAGTTCGAAGTTCGAGATTGAGATGTAATTTCGATCGATTTCGAAATAAAATCGAAATCGTGACACCCTTACCTACTTAACTTGGCGATGCGTGTTGTCTGTCGGCTAAAATGCATTCAAAAAAGTCTTCCTAAAGCCTTGATAGTTGAGGCCAGCAAGTAAGAGCTGTTCTGTTCATGCCCTAGCTAAATTGTATTTACGGTATTTTCCGGACTATAAGTCACACTTTTTTTCATAGTTTAGCTGGTCCTGCGACTTATAGTCAGGTGCAACTTATATATGAAAAAATATATATAATTGAACATGTGTTTAAATGTTAATTTATATTAACTGACATGAACCCTACGTGAAACATTACGTCTACAGCCGCGAGAGAGCCTCTCAAATGCACAAGTCCTGTGCACTTTCAGTCAGAGATTAGTGCTTGCACTATGCCTGAAACACACGTGCATACCTAAATCTTCAAATTATGGCCGGGATTCTCAGATTTGGACAAATAAAAGCCAGTATAATTTTGTTTCAATTTAACTCATAAAAGAGCTCTTCTTAATATTTTATATTGTTGGTTGGTATTGTTGCCAATGAAAAGTCATTGTCCTACACCATGAGTCTCCAACACGTTGCTCTCAAGCTACCAGTCGCATGCCGCCCCCTTCTGAGCTAGAGGCTGAAGCAGTAACCTACATTTAAACACAATTGTTGCTGCCAGGCATCAGCCTATGAATTTTATAAAAAAGTAAATCATGCATAATTTAAAAAATAACTACATTTAGGCTATCTTAGACCTCTTTGGCTATACGGAATAAGGAATCAGCACACGAATGAATGAAAGCGCGGATACCTTATTTTGCAATAAGTGGATGGCAATCGAAATCCCGACACTACATGAAACTTAATAGTAAGCCATTAAATACCCCACAGATTTCAGTGGTCATCAGTCCCGATATTTAGCAATATAATCAACAGTCCAAACGTAAATTAAATCTCAAATTGAACATCTGCTTTTGATAGCCTACCCATGCCTCTCCAAACGAAAAGTAGGCCTATGTCTCACAATAAAACGCAAGAAATAAAGGACTATAGCTGACTCGAATACAAGCCATGGCCAAATAAAGGTGCTGTGCTTTGCGCAGCCTAAATTTGAGGATTTACGAGTCTCCTAAACATTCCTCACCCGTTATCTAGACATGCATGAAAACATTTGAAAACAAAACGCACTGCCATGTAATATTTGATCGCTGTTTTGCTACTAATTATCTTTCACATAATGAATACGCACAGAAAGTGAAAGTAGGCCTAATGTGCGCTCCGTGTCTGTAGCTGTCTGTTCACGTCCGCAATCAAACGTCGAATAGAGAAGTCATCCATGTTCTCTCGCGTTATAGGCGGTCATGCTTCTGTGTTTGCAAAATTCCTGATTCTGAGAGAGAGGCACCCCCAAAGTGATCCTGCACGTGTGTGTGTGTGTGTGTCTCTGCATGGGGTTCAATTGAAGTCAGAGTTGGTCCGTCAATAGTCCCGCATTCAGGCCGCTCCATTATTTTATTATTGTCAGACAGGCTGTAAAATGTGTGGGAATCTCTCGCATTATGATGGCTAGATTTGCGGGACTTTTATTATTATGCTCAATACTAAGTAATAATTTATTCGCAATACCCGCAAATCCGCGCTGGAATTTAGACCCTGGTTTTAAATGTGCATCTTTTTTTCTCTCGCTCTCTCGGAGGTGGCCAGCCAAGCAATTGTTCTGCTACCAGCCTGTGCCAATATATCGTACAAAATGATTGATTGCATTGCATTGTCCATTTTTTTTGTAAATTGCTTTACAATTAGCGTCGGGTCAGCAGCCTTTGGCTTGTCTCTTGCCACTATTCACTCCTTCGTCTTCATTAACATTCCCTGTAGAATTCTCAATATTTTTGGCCTCAATGTGTACAGTTACATAGTCTGTCTGTTCTTAGTCTTGGATTTTGTGAAATACATTTCTAAATATCACCTGCTTGCTGCAGCTTCGGTCTGCACGTCCATTTAAACCCGCATCTTTTTCTCTCGAGCATTTAATCTGCTGCCAGCTTGTATCTCCACATAGTCCAAAATGCTTGATTGCATTGCATTCTCCACATTTTTAGCTAAATTTTCATGTACCACATCAGCATTTTTGTTCTGTGAATCTTTTGTAAATTGCTTTACAAATACCGTCGGGCCTATTGCCATGGCTTGCCTCAGCTTCGGTCACGTCCTTTTAAAACAGTCTTTTTCTCTATCGTGAGCATTTAATCTCTCTGCCAGCTTGTGACTCCACATCGCCCAAAATGCTTGATTGCATTGCATTCTCCACATTTTTAGCTAAATTTTCATGTATCATATCAGCATTTTTGTTCAGTGAATCTTTTGTAAATTGCTTTACAATTACCGTCGGGCCTATAGGCCTATCGTTTCGGTCACATCTAAAACTGCATCTTTTTCTCTCCCATGAGCATTTAATCTGCTGCCCGCTTGTGACTCCACATCGCCCAAAATGCTTGATTGCATTGTATTCTCCACATTTTAGATACATTTTGGTGTACCTCATGGCATTTTCTTTCAGTGAATCTTTTGCTTCCTGCCCTCCTCTTGGCTGCCTTCACTCCATCTTCATTAATCTTTTTGGCCTCAATAATCCAGTTACATAGTCTCTGTTTTTGGTTTTGGATTTTGTGAAATACATTTCTAAATAAATGCGACTTATAGTCCGGTGCGACTTATATGTTTTTTTCTTGCTCATGACGCATTTTTTGACTGATGCGACTTATACTCAGGAGCGACTTATAGTCAGGGATGGATTACTGCACGGGCCTACCGGGCCCAGGGGCCCAAGGGGTCAGGGGGCCCTGAAGCCCAAGCCTTTGCATGAAATCATTGCCTCAGTATCAACAAATCAGGATGTAGGCTATGAATCTGATTGAATTTAGTATTGGCGATCCCCAAAATGCACCAGAATACAGGAAATCACATCAAACAAATTATTTTTTTTCTGGGGGAGGACCCCAAAACCTCCCCTGCCACATATATAACAATTAGTGGGGGGCCCTTAATACATCTGGGCCCAGGGGCCCGAAAGTTCATAATCCACCCATGCTTATAGTCCGGAAAATACGGTACATTGCATCGATATTTTCCTTTGAGGAAGACCGAACACGGAGGACTTAAGGAAGGAGCCCCACGTTAATTTTAGAATTATATAAAATTCAGAAATCACCATACTAGATATCAACCAACAAAGCATCTACATCTAAAGACATCTAGAACAAGAGGACCCCAATTAAGACTCACCGCGGCTAACAGTGTACCCTTTTGTGCTGAAATGTGTCACCAGCAAAAAAATTTAGATGTTGATGCTCTCATCCAATGGTCTTGGTGGTCCACATCCATTTAGTTGCATCAACTAAAGACAACCTAACGATGCACACAAGAAACATTAGGACACAAGAGCAGGAAGAAAAGACCCTTAAGTGTCAGGTTTGAATGTGAATCCCCACCTGGACATAGGCCTACCACCGGTCAGGATTTGTAAATCAACTAAATCCATAGGCTTAGATTTCTTTGGAGTCACTAAGGCTGAAAGGTTAACATGTGGGTCATCATCTGACAATGGCAACACCCCACACACTCTCCAAAAAAAAAAGCCCAAACTACTTGCATTCCTTTTTATTACAGCCACCGCAAGTGAAATCAGACTTCCAAGAACTCTGGTGTGCCTAATGAGGTTTTCCACTGTGTTAAGTGCTCACTGAATTCCACATCATCACCCTGACCGGACCAGTCTCTGTTCAATTTATTCTGCGTTGGGCAGACTGGGCTTGTTTCAGCAGCTTTGCACGGCCGTATGCGCAGCACCTGCGCCGCGAGTACTTTCCTCTCACACGGGTCATTAGAGGCAGTGGGAAGTGAGCCATTACGAAACAGTTACATCCGAAAGAATGAAAGCACAAACAAGACAGTGTATCCTCTCTTAGTTCAGAAGCAAGCCCTTCATGTTATCAGGTACGCCGAGCCATTTCAAATTACAGCACTGTGGTCTTTCATACAGCCGAGGCTGGAGAATAGCGATAGTTTTGAGAAATGTGTAAAAAAAAAAAAAAAAAAGCCGCAGTGGGGTTACATGGAGCACCCTCTGAAAATTCGGTCAGTCTGCCTTCAGAGAGATTAACAGCTGTGTAAGCTACGTGTTAACTGAAACGTTACAAAATAGTAAAAGAAGTCCGAGAAAACTCGGATGCGAGCTGAATTCTAGGGTAGCCATGCTAGTATTAGGCTACATTTGAAGGAGGGGGACATTCGGTGCCTTGATAGTTTACATATCCAAATGTATTTTGCATCCTGGATTAATGTTATGTCCTATGTGGTCTAGCACGAGGTGTTGTTGGTAAAATAGATAGCCTATCGTTCCCTACCTCGTGTGTGTAAGTCTGTTAGGCACGCTAAACAAAGCCAAAAATACCACCACACGGCAGTTAACGTTATGTTCGTACAGAAAAGCTCGGTAAATCGGGTTGAGGAATCCTGAGGAAACTGAAGGGATCTATGGCACCGTTAACGTGCATATACCTACCCATAATTGCACTAACGTTACCAGTTAGCATCTAGATAACACTACATCAAAAACCCTCAGTGCCAGATTGGTTCCATGAATTGAACTTGGCCAGCTAAGTTACCTGGCCAGCTGCATGCAAACCATTAACGCATGCTAGGAACGTTAGATGCTATTATGCTATCAGTGGTTGAAAAGAAAAGCAATTTCACTGCTGTTAGTCAGAGTTTGCCACAGCAAAGTGAAGCAGCTGTGGTAAGGCTGTTAACGTTAGCTGATTAAGTTAGCCAAGATAGCTAGCTTTGCTCAAATCTTTCAGTGATGTTGACTTAACATCCCTGCTTTAACAGTACACTGCTCTGAGAGAAGTAGTAAGCTGTTGGTGATATGCCATATCTATGGCTACTCACTATATTGATGACAAAATAAGCCAGTTGTCTCGATGAAAATGTAACAGTGACGTTAGTTAGCCAGCTGGATCAGCTAGCCCGCTAACGTGGCTAGCGATGGGTAGTTATGCTGGCGACCTGTACACAGAAGCTGTAAACGTGACCAACATTTAAAAAAAAAATGTTGTCTTCAGTCAGGAGCATGACTTACCTAGCTTCGTCCGAGATTCCTCCAGTTTCTGGATTTGGTTCTCGATAAACATCATGGCAATTCCAAATGCCATAACAGCCAAAAGCTGAAACTTGGGCGGCATCATAATCCTTAGAAGCCCCATCAAACTACCAGATGATTACATGTCATGCCGTGAATACAAAATGATAAAAACCGACTGAGAACAAGTCAAAACTATATTTACAGTTACCGTCTATTTACGACCGCTGTGTTGTCCTGCAAAATATGACAATATAATTTTAAATCGGTTATAGGTGAGACCAATGCTGGCATTTCAGTTCAGAGTCCCAAATCAGATCAGGGTGCTTGATCTCTGTCCCTGTCGATGGAGAAGACTCCCGTCTCGCTCACTCTCGTTCTCCACTCGCCTGTGTGCATGCCCCTCCTATCGGTCAGTGTTTATCTGCGCCAGGCAACAGCCAGCTCTCATTTTCAGTGGAATGACGATCTAGGAGAAACTTAAAACGGCCCCCTGTAGGTGTGGAGTAGAAAGTGAGGAGAAACGTGTGTAGAACCATGCATCTTGGATTCATGCATGGATTGGATGCATTGGATTGGATGCATGGATTCAATCACATTCAGCCTTTGGCAAGCGTAGCCATACACAGTCAGAAAACAGGATGATCAGCAACATCTTAAGTGGGGGCCGTATGAAACCTGGCGGCCAGATCTAGCCCCGCTTATCTTTGACACCCCTATAATGTAGGCCTAGACCATTTCATGCCATGCTGAAAAACATTTTTGTTCCAGTAAAAACAGTGTCAATGTAACTTGACATTAGGCTACATTTTCCCCAGTCACTGTGAACTGAAGAGACTAAACTTTCTAGCCCAAAGAAGAACTTTAAGAACGTTTTAAGAATGTTACAGGTCTAAATTGAATAGAGAATTGACCATCAATGCCCATGGGCATTTCAGAAATAGAGTTTATCCACCTCTCAAAAGATTTTATTCATCAATTGCAACTTTTAAAATAAAAAGATCACACTGTATTATCCACATACACAATATGTACACTCATCAGCACTATTTTCCACATACACATGTACACTCAGCACTATAGGAATCATTTAATAACCTCTACCATCAATCAATCAATCAATCAATCAATCAGATGTATTTATATAGCATGTTTAAACATGACTTGTATCAACCAAAGTGCTTTACAGAGACCGTTGGGAAGCAAACATATAACATATAACAAACTAGAAATGCAATTCCAAGGAATTACCAGTGCATGAAAATGCAAAAGTTGTGATGTAAAATATCATGTATAGTTAAAATAGATAATACAGAGATGGTTACTACGGTGATAGACATGGTGGTTGCATAGCTTAAGAAAAGTTGATAGTTTAAAAGTAGACTGTTTAAAAGTTGGATGTAGATAGTTTATAAGTTGTTGATAGACAGCTAGTTTAATAAATAGATAGTTTAATGATAGTTTAAGAGTAGACTATTTAAAAGTTTAATGTAAATAGTTTAAAAGTTGTTGACAGACTGAAAGTTTAATGAATGTTGATATTTAAATAGTTTAATGGCTGTGTATAGGTCAGTGTTTCTCAAACTTTTTTTCTGGGGACCCACTTTTTAAAAATGACAGACTATCGCGACCCAACTCGTGACTGTGGTAGTTAGCAAACTAGATCAGTGGTTCTCAAACTTTTTCTTTCATTCCCCACTTTGATCAAGGGGGCATTCTCGAGACCCATGCCTGTCCCTCATCGCTCTAAGAAAGTAGTAGGTCAAGCTTAAAATTGTCAAATGTATTGAAATAATGACAAGTTCTAAATATATCCTCTTCAACAGAGTTAAAATCAGCTGGTGCTGCAGATATAATAATAAATAAATACATAACACACATATTTCTGTTTTCCAGCAACATATTAGGAAGCATAGGCCATTTTACAGCATTGTACAATATATTCAATGAAATACCAACATGCTGCATTAAATGGATCCATAATCCAGTCATACTGATCACTGCTGGTTGGGAAATATTTTTTAAATAAACTTTGCAGGGATGTAGGCCTACTGTTTAATACATGGGATCACAAGAGTGCCTCCCAATCAGACGTTTCAGCGATTTCGCTCAGAAATCTCAAAGGCATAATACTGTCGCGATCGAACGAGTACAGGCGCCTGTCCCACACTCAAGTTTTTTTGGTGAATGCAGTAGGCTAGTCTTATTTGCTAGGTGAGGTAGGTGCTTGTCTTTGCCTTGTAACTGGACATTTAACTCAAATGTATCGCTAAGATATATAAAAAATATCGCTAAGATAGGCCAGCTTCGTCAAGAAATGTTCATTAGTGAACGTGCTTGCAGATTCAAACATGCGCTCTTCCTCCAAGAAGAGGCGACTCGGAGCTCAAACACGCGCTACAGCACTTTACCTCGGGAAAGCCACCTTGCCTCGCTGTGAAACAGTACAGCCTTTTGGTCAGCTACCATCTCTTCGCAAAGTGCGGAGAATAGACGCGCTTTTAAGGGCCAGGTTTTGATGAAATTCACCACTCTCACAACAACGTTCAAAATCTCATGTAGGTCGGGACTAAGCTGCCTTGACACGAGCGCTTCCCTGTGAATAACACAGTGCGTCCATTGCGCATCGGGTGCTACCTGGGCCCAGGCTACAGATAAAAAAATAAATTTAAAAAACTCCTGTTTTTCACGTCAGTTCGCGCCCCACCTGGCATGTCTCCGCGACCCAGTAGTGGGTCGCGACCCACAGTTCGAGAAACGCTGGTATAGGTAGATATTTGACCCTCTTTGGTAACGCTTTAGAATAATATGTGCTTATTAGGTATTAACAGTGCATAATAAGCAGTTAACAATTCATTACTAACAGTTAGTTAACTGTTGTTATCCTTTAATAACATTAACTAACTGTTAACATGCAGCTTGTAAGTGATAATAAGCAGCCTTTTAAGTTACTTACAAGCATATTTGTTAACAGTTGTAAGTGTTAACAAGCAGCTTGTTAATGCTTGTTAATGGTGTATAAGACAAAGAGGTGTATAACTAATACGCTTATAAGACCTTTCTTACCTATTTGTAGTAAATTTTGCAGTCCCCCAATCTAAAGCGAGGACCATGTAGCCTAAAGTTCCACAAGCCCAACCTTCTATCTCTCTATACTGTATCTCTCTATCGAACTTGGTTTAGCTGTGAGAAATACACCTTCAAAATTTTTGCAGTGAGCAGGAATCGAACCCCGGTCTCCCGCGTCAAAAAGTGCATCGCTACTTGTTGAGCTACACTACTGTTCCTAATTGGCTGATGGAAATTATTCCGATGTTCTATATCATACTAGCTATGCTTTTTACAAATATGTTTCTGATGGAAAAGTGGTGTTTAATTTCCATAATCTTTGTTCAGTGAACGCATAAAACAGTTTGTCAGTTTGTCAGCAGTCTAAAGATATGCCAGCTTTGTATATAGTTTGGTTATCTAGCAACCGAGGCTTAAAGACGATAAGTGGGTGCGTTCAAAGCTCTGGTTTAAAGTTGCAAACATAGGCGAACGTTCGTGATCGATTTGAAACATGTTTCAGTTTGCCTTGAACAGAGGCGAACATTCGTGGTTTGTTTCTGCATTAATTAAACACCACTTTTCCATCAGAAACATATTTGTAAAAAGCATAGCTAGTGTGATATAGCACTTCGGAATATAGAATCAAAATAAACAATTTCATCAGCTGTACAAGAAAAGTAGTGTAGCTCAGTAAGTAGCGATGCACTCTTTGAAGCAGGAGACCGGGATTCGATTCCTGCTCACTGCAACAATTTTAAAGGTGCATTTCTCACAGCTAAACCAAGCTAGATAGAGAGATATAGTATAGAGAGATAGAAGGCTGGGCTTGTGGAACTATAGGCTACATGGTCCTCGCTTTAGATTGGGGGGCTGCAAAATTTACTACAAATAGGTAAGAAAGGTCTTATAAGCGTATTAGTTATCCACCTTTTTGTCTTATACACCATTAACAAGCATTAACAAGCTGCTTGTTAACACTTACAACTGTTAACAAATATGCTTGTAAATAACCTAAAAGGCTGCTTATTAACACTTACAAGCTGCATGTTAACAGTTAGTTAATGTTATTAACAAGGTTAACTAACTGTTAGTAATGAATTGTTAACTGCTTATTATGCACTGTTAATACCTAATAAGCACATGTTATTCTAAAGCGTTACCCAATCTTTTTATTGAACTTCTTGTCATTCACCAGTTATTCATTTTCTGATATTTTACATGTGCATAGCGCAGCATTTCATTGAAGTTGTAGCCTATTAGATAAAATATTTAATGTCTGCACTGACCTAGGCCTATAAAGCACTAAATTAGGTTTTGACCTCAAAATTAATGTAGAGTAGCCTAGGCAACGTAGGCTACTTAACAAAAACAGAATAGCTTAAAACCTGTAACTTTCCATAAATGTCCATTTTATATTTCCATTGAGTAGTGATCTCGTTTGTACAGTAAATTGATGTCTTGACTTAAACCTTTTTTGTTAGGTTTATTGACAGTATTGTTAAGTTAAAAATACGAGGCGATGCTAATCGTAGGCCTATCTTGCTGTAGTAGCCTAGGCTAGGCCTAATGATAGTTTTACTTTTATCCTATAGTTTATCCTATTTAATCCTACAGCAAGAACAGAAGGAATTTTGAAAATTAGATAAACAGGTCTGAAACGGACCCGGGCCAGATGAGCCTTTATGAGTCTGTTGCAGGTCCGCGGCGGAGGTATGTATCAATTTGCGGGTCCCAAACGGACCCGCCGCGGAGGTAAGGTTTTAATCGCGGATGCGGGGCGGATGCAGCGCGGAGCCACGGCGGGTCCGCGATCCGCCTTCGTAGCGTTCCTGAGAGCATCTGGACTCCGATACGGGTCCGTTTCGCGGGTCCATTCCGGAAGCCGTCATACCTCCGCGGCGGATCTGCCGCGGAGTCCTTTTGCTGTGTGGGTATGTTATCAATGCTAACCATGCTACTTAACTAATGTTTTCTAGCAGTTTTGCTTAAAATGCTAACTATGTTAGCAATGCTAATATGTTAACTATGTTAACCATGTTATTTTGCTAACTTAGCTAATGTTTTATAGTAGTTTTGCTAAAAATGCTAACTATGCTAACAATGTTAACTATGTTAACCATGTTACTTAGCTTACTTAGCTAATGTTTTCTAGTAGTTTTGCTAAAAATGCTAACTATGTTATCAATGCTAACATGCTAATTATGTTAACCATGCTACTTTGTTAACTTAGCTAATGTTTTCTAGCAGTTTTGCTTAAAATGCTAACTATGTTAGCAATGTTAACATGCTAACTATGCTAACAATGCTAACTAGCTGCAGTGGGTAGAAGTCATAGTTGATGACAAGTGTTGACATAGTTGATGACAAGTTAAAAGTTGTTGATAGACAGCTAGTTTAATAGATAGATAGTTTAATGGTAGTTTAAAAGTAGACTGTTTAAAAGTTGAATGTAGATAGTTTAAAAGTTGTTGATAGACAGCTAGTTTAATACAGAAATAGTTTAAAAGTTGAATGTAAAAATGTCAGTAGTTTAATGGGTTAAATTGTTTAACAGTGAATTATTGTAGTGAGGACTTTTAATTTGAAACATTTTTGGGCAGAGGAAACAGTTGAAGAAATGTGTAGTCTTAAGAGACCCAGATTGTATGCTCAAAGCCTGAGACTGCAGGTGGCCTGAACACCTGGCATAGGATTCTAATTGCTTAATAGCCATATTGTGATGTCACAATCAAAGTCTATGGGGATTTTTTTAAAGTTTTTCTTTAATAGTTTAAAAAGTTTGAAAGTTGAAAAGACAACCTGATCTGTTTAAAGACCTACGTTACAAAGTTTGAATGAAGTTTCTAAGTTAAACTGTTCAAGAGAAATTGCGTATGGAAAAAGTGGTAAGCGGAATAATAATAACTAGATGTACCGCAGAGCGCCGCCCAGTCCAGCACATTTTTTCCACAAAAATAAATCACGCTAAAAAGGCCTATATGATTCTAACTGTCTCACTAAATTGCATTATCCACACTCAATTCTCACTGGTATCTGCTAGACAACAAGTACCAAAACATGATTAGTTCATAGATTTCACATGTAAAATTCATTTTATACAACCCCACCCCCATCTTGCCTGTTCATAATTCTCAGAAATTCTTGAATTGTGTGCATGTGTGCGTGCACACGTTTATGTTTATGTGTGTGTGTGTGTGTGTGTGTGTGCGTGCTTGTGTGTTTGTCTGCGTATGTGTGTTTGTGCATGTGCATGCATGCGTACATATGTCTACTGTGTGAGTATGTGTCATATGTATGATTACTGTGAATGTATGTGTGTGCGTGTGTATCTGTTTATGCACATGTGTGCACATGGAATGGGTTAACATGACCCCTGGAGGCAAACATACAGAAAAAATTGGTCATCCTAGGCCCTACGGTTCTCAAGATATTCACAGAAAACTGTGTCTGCCCTACCCTCCTTTTGGTGGGTCCAGTCCAGCGGGGGGGCTACAGATCAAAACGAAAAACAATGGTTCCATGCTATCCATGTGGGGTTACATGCCCACCAAGTTTCGTGTACCCCGGTCTTTCAGTGTCCCAGGAATCCTTGTTGGTGTACGGTCACTAAATGTACACATAAATAATTTTATTGTAAGGCCCCCCATGAACGAAAGTTCACAAAACTTGGCATGCATTCGGAAGGTGTCATAATAATCCTACACTTTCAATTTCGTGCAGTTTTGACCATGTCAGCCAGAGATATTGTGATGAAAACACCTAATTTTTTGCTTTTTAATTTTTAACTAGGTGGCGCTATACATAAAATGAGTGGTTATGGAATGGGTTGGCATGGCCCCTTGAGATCAACATACAAAAAAAATGGTCCTCCTAAACCCTACGGTTCTCGAGATATTCACAGAAAACTGTGTCTGCCCTACCCTCCTTTCGGGGGGTCCAGTCCAGCGGGGGGGCTACAGATCAAAACGAAAAACGATGGTTCCATGCTATCCATGTGGGGTTACATGCCCACCAAGTTTCGTGTACCCCGGTCTTTCAGTGTCCCGGGAATCCTTGATGGAAATTTGGACATGCAAAAAATAAAAAAATAAATAATAATCTGACTAAACCTATATGACCGCCGCTTCGCTGCGCGAAGAAGAAGAAGAAGTAGTTGCCTAGGAAGAACAGTACAGTGCATTTTTTTATGCACTGTAATAATACAGAGGCAGGCTATACAAAAACACATCATAAAGCAGACCATACAAATACACGAAAGAGACAACAGTACAAGCAGGGCTCCGATGAGATGAGATGAATCGGGAAACGCTAGAGAGAAAAGGTATGTTTTGATTTGATTTAAAAGAGTCAACTGAAGGGGCGAATCTGATGGAGGTATACGCTATAGGGATGCTGTTCCACAGTTTGGGGGCTGGTAGCCCCTGTGCTTGAGATTGGCCTTCAGCTCCGTCAGTAACCCCATTAGAGTAGGGGGAGAGGAGGTCTGAGATGTGGGGGGGGGGGGGGGCTTTTAATCAGGGCATTAATGGCTTTGAAGGTAAAAAAAGGACTTTAAAATCAATTCTGTAACGAACCGGAAGCCAGTGGAGGGAGGCTAGGACAGGGGTGATGTGGTCTTGTTTCCTTGTGCCTGTTAACAGTCTACCGGCTGCGTTTAGGACTAGCTGCAGGCGGGACAGGGATGATTCAGTGATGCCGGTATAGAGGTTGCAGTAGTCTAGTCGTGATGTGATGAAAGCATGAATTACCCTTTCAAGATCTGGGGGGTTGAGAAGGGTCTTAATCTTTGCAATATTTCTGAGTTGAAAAAAGCTGGCTTTCACCACTGCGTTTATCTGCCTGTATAACCGGAGCTCTGAGTCAAAAATGACACCCAGATTCCTAGCATGGGGCTTAGTGAGGGTGGAGAGGGTGCCTAGGTTGCTGGAGATGGTACTGACTGAGTTTTGGGGACCAAAGAGGACAATCTCACACTTGCTTTCATTAAAGGAACCGTATGTAAGAAATGTATTTCAATTAATCATAAAATGGCCCTGATATGTCACTAGACTTTAAGTAGCCTAATCATGTTCATTTCAAATACTTGTATCACTGACAACAGTAGTCCGGCCAGGATAGTGTCATTTAAAGTTGCAGCCCTCAACTGATGTTGATGTTGTGTTTTGTCATGTCATGTTGTGTTTTGGCCTGATGCGCCACCCTCAACCTATCTACTAATCACAAAGTCAGTAGTGTTTCGGCATCTGGGTTGGCAACTTCGAGTCAGGGGGGAGGGGGAGGGGACACACCGCTCTACAGTAATTTGAAAGTGATTGCAGTACGAGTTTTGGCCACAATCTTACATGTGGTTCCTTTAAGTTGCAGAAAGTTGTGTGCCATCCAGGACTTAATTTTAGCAAGGCAGGACGTGAGACTGTCGATCTTGGACTGGTCGTTTGGTTTCAGAGGGAGATAAAGCTGTGTGTCGTCTGCGTAACTATGGAAGGAGACATTGTACTTCTGAATAATTAAACCAAGGGGGAGCATATATAGAGAAAACAAAATGGGGCCCAGAATGGAGCCTTGTGGGACCCCGCAGGACAGGGGGGCTGAGGGGGAGAAACAGTTGGCGATATTAACAGAAAAGGATCTATTGGCGAGGTAGGAGGTGAACCAGGATAGAGCAGTGCCTCTAACGGTGTGTTTCCACACAACGAAATTTCGCGTCGCTCTCATTGAGGTTGAATGGAGACGAAATTCGCCCTAGTTGGGCAAAATGAAAGCGAATCGCCGAGGCAGGCGAAACAAAGTTGGCCAAAGTTTAACTTTATTTAAATGAGGACCATTCGAGAACCAATCAGGTCTTTGTGTTTGGAGGCGGGAGTTACAAAAAAGTCTGACCAAGATGGCGGAGACTACCTGAGCTGTAACGCGAAAATTTGTATGTGATTAAAATGTTTCTACACGAACATTGGCACTTGTATCAACACGAATTGTGGTTTATATGCCACACGAACTTAGTCAGAGCACATACAACACTAAATAGACCACTATATATGTTAGTTTAAGCACTCAATCTTTTTTAGCTAGCTGACAGGCGAAATGCTAGTATTTTAGGACACTGGATTGCATTGTAAACCTAGCTAGACAGCTAGGCTACATGCTGCAACACAGGTATGAAATATATTATGTCTTATTGACCTTGTTGTTTCTATGAACATGAATTTCAACTTAGCCGAGGCATAAAGACCCCTGGATATCTTCATTAAGTACTTAAACGTGTGAATTAGCTGATTAGCCTAATTAGCTCGCTTGCCACCACTGGCTAGACACTGCAGTCAAAAGGTTAGCGGTTTCGCTGTCACGCCCCCGAGGCGAAATTTCACTGGCCGAAAATCGCGAGGTGTTTCGCTGTGTGGAAACACACCGTAAGACCGACCCCCTGTTGAAGACGACCAAGTAGGATCGTATGGTCAATAGTGTCAAACGCTGCACTGAGATCAAGCAGCATGAGGACAGCACAGTGACGGATCATCTGTGGCGAGGAGCAGGTCATTAGACACTCTCAGCAGGGCTGATTCGGTGCTGTGCCCCGCCCTAAACCCTGACTGGAATTTATCCAGGATGTTGTTCTGTGTAAGATAGGGGGACAGTTGGGAGAGAATGACCTTTTCTAGAATTTTTGACATGAATGGGAGTTTAGAAATTGGCCTGTAATTACTGAGCTGGGTGGAGTCTAGGTTCGTTTTTTTTCAGTAGGGGCTGGACCACTGCATGTTTGAAGCAGGATGGGACGGTACCAGTGGCTAGGGAGCTGTTAATGATGGAGAGGATGGTGGGACCAGTTGTGACAAGGACATCTTTCAGAAGGGGAGTGGGGACTATGTCAAGGGGGCAGGTAGGTTTCATGGCAGAAACGATCTCAGTGAGGGAAGTTAAAGAGATGGGATTGAAGCAGGCCAGGGAAGAGGAGCAGTTTAGGGAGAAATGTCTCACACTGTGTTGGGGATGCGTCCAGGGTGGTACTGGAGGGGGGGCTGATAATGGAGTTGATTGTAGTAAATAGGGTCCTAGGATTGTGAGAGTTGTTAATGAGAGTAGAGAAGAATGTAACTCTCGCTGCCTTAACCGCTTCCTGGTATTTCATGCGACTGTCCCTGAGCATTTCTAGTGAGATCTGGAGTTTGTCGTGTCTCCATTTTCTCTCAGCTCTCCTGTATTCTCTCCTCTGGGCTCTGGTGGTGTCATTTAGCCAAGGTTCACCTCTAGACTTAGATCTTTGTAAGCTCTTCTGTGTCAGGATGGCATAGTGATGCTTCATTAGTGAAGTCCATCTGAATGCCTTTTCAAAATGCAATACCACATGGCGCAGTCCACCTTACCATGATTACAGAATTCATAGTTTACCCACCTCTGATTTTACCACTACACCTCTGCTGACGAGATGCGCGTTTAGGAGAGTTTCAATTGCATGGGAGGGAGGAGGGGGGAGTGGCGAGCTAGCTCTCTGTTTTGTTTGAATGTCAACAGAAGTGATTTTACCCAACATCGCTTAGAGCACCTTTAATCACAGAAACAAACCATGGTTTAGTCTTAACATCAAGCTGCTTTAAAGAAGACTGTATCACTTGTGCTGATTCGACAGGTTGACCAATAGGAATGCTTCTATGTGAAATAATTCAGGATGGCAGGGTTTCTGGTGTGTGGTTGTGTTCTGATTGTTTATTAAGCTGGAACTTTGGTGCTGATTTTTGAGGGCCCACCGAGATTCTCAGAGAGAAATGAAATTGTCTCCAAATACATTATAGTAGTTGAATCCAGGTATTCAAAATAACAAAAGCACATAACTGTTTCTCACCTGAAGAGGATCTCATCAGCTAAATAATAGTTCACTCATGAAACATATTATTGTGCCATGTGACATGGCATTTTTATACATTTTTGTAATTTTCCTGGGCATTGTTCAATAAGAGTTTTTGGTAACACTTTACTTGACAGTATCGACATAAGAGTGACATGACACGGTCATGAACACATGACACTGTCATGATACATGAAACCTAACCCTAACCCTAATCCTAACCTTTAACCCTAATCCTATAACCCCAACCCTAACTATAAACCTAACCCTAATCCTAACCCTAACTTGTTATGACAAAAACCGAATGTCACTTAATAACAGAAGCGTTATGTCATAAACGTTTATGACTTGTTTATGGCACGTTCATGACAGTGTCATTTCACTCTTATGTCGACACTGTCAAGTAAAGTGTAACCGAGTTTTTTGCCATTTGTAAAAGTTAAGATTTAAGAAGCTGTTTGTAAATATTTAGTCATCACCCTCCCTTGGCTTTTATTGACTATAAACAAATATCATAAAGGAACAATCCGCACAGCATTCAGCTATAAATACAGAAAATTCACACTTGGGTGCATCTCAGTTCCCCATATGGAAACACCCAGCAAATCACCAACTGTTAAGCTATTTTCTCTCCTCAGTGCATAGAATGTGAGGTATATCTGTAATGAATAGCGAGGAGTCCCAACAGAGGTTTGTCCCTGGCATGCGAGTCCCCAATCCCCTTTAAGCGCTGCTACCACATAAAGCGCAAAGGGATGAGAGGGAGGCGAGCCCAACTGTGCATGAAATTACAGCAGATAAAAATCAGGGACATTTTTTTGCTTCCGAAAATAGCTATTTTGCCTTCCAGCACAAGCTAGGTGTGAAGCAGAGGGATACAAAGAGCTGTTTCGCTCCCACACCCCACCTTCACGAAGACATCACCAACATCCCAAAACCCTTTTCATCAAATGACTATGTCAAACAAGACCTTGAGTCTGAGAATGTATGTTTATTCCCAAGTATTTATGAGGAATTATGTGGAAACTCTGTCAATGAGACTGCAAAGCAGGACATCATGGTCCCCAGGGATTAGTAATCAATGCAGGCTGGATGGAAGAGGTGTGTGTGGGTGAATCTCTGACTGAAATTATCCTTTTTTCACATCCATTGGCAAAAGGCCTTCTCCTAAAACAACTTCAGTGGTGGTTGTCATTCACCTTCACACTTACTTTGAGTTGTACATTTATCCTAATTTTTTAATAGTTTAGAATGTTCAAAATTCAAATGCACTAAAACATTATCATCATCCACATGTAAATTAAATTCCTCTAAGCATGATCACAGTCATGTGTTGACATACATCATGATGTAAACTGGTTCTAGGTGACCATTGTAACCTTGACAATCAGAAAGCACTGGAGTAGATAGCCATTTTAAAACGTTCTATGATAATGACATAAGCATAATTTTAAGTACAGGATGATGCTACATTGCATATTCCTTGGTGTATATAAGATTATGGATGTTTCATAATATGCCATTGTAAAAGTATTAAATCAATTACTGTTTTCTCATTATATTTCAGAGAAACAGAAACATAACATGCATTAACATCTGTATTAGTTATATAAACCTGTAGACTCTATGAGCAATATTGTCGCAGACCTCAAGACACACACAATGATGGAACTACTTCTATCTCTGGCTAGAGAATTCTGGAATTAATTATCACTTCTTTGACGTCAATCCTAAATGTGGTCTTGCACCCTGTTTCCAAAGGCCAGTCTGTCTGAATACTTCAGTTATGATCTAATCAAGTCGAGAGAGGCAATGTTTTATTCACAAAAAGAGTAAAATGTGCGCAATTATAAAGTGAACAAGGGTTATTGTATGAATAACACCAAACCTACGATACAAACGGCTACTTTGTGTACCACAACGTGCACACTGTCACATGAGCATGATGATCTTGTTATCCCATAGTAATCTGAGTCCAATTGAAAGCAACACAATGTAGAGCTTTAAAAACACGTAATGACTCATGAGGTCCATAGTTTCTCTCTACTTTGCCTTATAGTGGGCATTTTTGTTTAAAGTTTGGCATCAACCACCATGTTGGTCAGATGATGAGTCCTTTCACTGACTTGTGGCAACCAGAGCATCACTTCTTTCACAAAGGGGTAGAAATTAATCTGTGAGTGAGATCTATGAAAAGACATACTCAAGGTCTACAGTACATGTAAGGCTTATTTTATGTAAGGCTTATTTTATTCAAGTCACATTTCCTCAAGGTGACTTTACAGATTTCAAGCAGACCACCTACTTGCTCTATTGATTTCATGCTCTATTTGTTCTCTCAATAATGCACCACCCCTGAGTGTTTCTTTTACCCCAACCTCTGCTGTGTTTTCTTAGAATTGTCCTATGGCAGGTGGAGGCAGTGATAAACAATTGCTCCATTTAATTATCCTAATCACAACAAAATGGCCACTGGAGATCCCCCCCTCTGACCTCTGCTTTGCACTGTCAAAATGTGAGGTGTCGCTTCCACTTCCAGTGACTGCAGCATTCTTACTTGTTCTCATCCATTTTCTTGCCTCGTTTTTTCAGCACATCACTCAGTCCTTGCAATCTTCCTGCTTCCACCTCTTGATATTTTCTCCTCTTATCCATTGCCCTGGGTGAGCAGAGGAGGAGGAGAAGGAGGACGAGGGGGGCCTGGTAGAATCGATCTGGCAGCAGCTAGAGACTGCTTGTTTGCTTTGACAGCTTTATAGCTTTCAGAAAATTTCCCTCTCTCTATTGGAAAAGCTTTCTCTTCAAAGCCTTTGATGTCTCATCGTTTTTCTTTTCCCTTTTCTATCTCTCTAAAGACCTCTTAATGAAAGCTCTTTCGTTCCAGCCTCTCCCTGGACAAGTCACCACAGGTTCTGCAGCAGCAGTCGAGTCCCCGCCCAAACAAAGGTTTTTACGGGCCCTCAGCTAAATAATCCTGCACCATGCCACAATGGCTGGATCTAGATGAAGGTTTTACCACATGTTCTTTTCATAATCCAGATATACAATGATATAGCACCATCCACATACAACAACACTGGCTCATCTGAATGAGAATGAGGAGATACGTCATAGCAGCTTGCTGTCATGTGACGATTTGGGAGACGTCAGAGCCCGTCCACCATTTTGGGATCCCAAGCTATTGGTTGCCATGGGCGACAGCGACACAAAGACAGTGACTCAGAGTAGGCTATAGGAAAGAAAGACAGCTTGAAAATTTATCACAGCGTTTAAACTGAGAAATTAAGAGGAAATTAAGAGGTTGACTTTTTCCCCCATAGATATTGAGGAGTTAACTATACGATTTTAGAAAATCTGACTGGTTGCTTTTGTAAGGATCAGGTTAGTAATCCTCACGGTTTCCTCAGGAAAGTTGAAGTTAGATGCCGGACAACGTCCTTAAATTCGGGACCATTATCGCTCGTTTCAATTTGGGACCTTGCAGTCGGAATTCTTGTTTGTTTATTCAAAGTACAGTCCAAATATAGCCTGGGCTATTGCTGTTTATTGTTTATCTGTTTATTGCATCATTTTGAATAGCCACCACTGCAGAGTTTGTTGGCATGTTGCACAATTCATGGAATCATTTTATGCAAGAAAACCTGATGATCACCTGATGAAAACATGATAATCAAAAATTACTTTCTACCTGTGCTGTGCACTGATTCATGCTGCCAAAACTTCAGCCCTCTCTGTCTGGTCCTGCACTGGTGCTGTGTGAGACGGGGAGTGGCCAGCGGAGGCAAAAGCCAATGTGTGCTTCTTTTACCGATATATTTAACAATATCTTTTGCATTTCTTATCCAAACATCAAACTTGGCACTGCACTTACTCGTGCCCGTAGCAAGTAGGGTGACCACCCGTCCCGCGTAGCGCGTGCGCGCACAGAGTTTGAGGCTAGGCCTGTCAAACTCGATTCCTTTTAAGGATCCGGGTTATTCTGAGTCACTCACTGAACTGATCCGGGTTGAACGAGTCACTTGAGTCAGTATTGCTAAATCGCAAGGAAATTCAGTCCTACTTCAAGCAGTGCAGTGGGGTGCTTCATTTTTAAGTGCCTTCTCATGTTGGATGTGGATCCTCCATGATTTGAAACCAGGTTTTTGCAGTACTTGCATTTAGCCTTTAGAGTGCTCTCCTGGTCGAAGTGCATCCACACATTGTTCATCTTTCTGGTGCTCATGTTCAGAAACTTCTTGAAATTAACCTCCAAATTGTCTTGACACCACTCTCACTTTTCTTGTCACTTCTCTTTGAGGTGTTTTTGGTAGTGATGGCAGTCTGACACTGAAGCTTCGATACGTGCTTCAAACCAGTAACTACAATTCCATTTGAACCACTGCTCCGAAGCTTGCTTTGCTACGGAAAAATCACGTGACATATGACGTCCGAAGCAGAAACTACTTCATTCTCTGAAAGAATCACCTGAATGGTTCGCAGCGCCACCGCCTCGTGAACCAATCGTGCTGCCACTGCAACTGGCACGGCCTCGTTTCTAGTCTGAATTGTTGCGCGCTCAAAGCATAAACACTTTAGGCTAATGCAAAACATTGCGTTTGGTTCATAGCCTCTACTGTGACAAGCATAGTTTGCTCATATCGATTTATTTTTATTACAATGTAAGAGATACGTGGGAAAACTTTATTCTGATGGCTCATGATCAATCTTTATTTGTATAAATAATGATATCCCATTCTTATTCATGTGCACTACGTATGTGTGGGGGTGGGGTGGTTAGGTACGTGCAATAGATTTATTTCACTAGTAAAGCTTCCTGTCCACTATCTAGCCGGGATAATTTAGATGCAGTCTTGGCTTTTCACCAGGAGAGGACGCTGTTACTGAAGCTTCGAGTAATGAACCCATTTTTGAATCAATTGTTCAAAGTGTTTCAGTGCTTCACCAAAGCTTCACTTGCCCATCACTAGTTTTTGGACTTGGGAGTTGGGGACAATAGGTGGGGGATGGGGACTACCCCCTAACCTCCCAATTAGATAAGCCTGTTACTGGGGTAAGGGGTCAAGGGGGCCGGTCAAGTACATTACCGCGGCAACTTCACTCATGTAGCTTTCCGTGCAGCCACAGGGCAGAGGGTCAAACAGCCAGATATATTACAAAAGAGAAGGGGGGAAGGGCTTTATGACACTACCTGAAAACATGTTGTCAAGTAAGTCTAAAGAAACCTATTTGAATTAATTGATCTTATTGACAGAGAGGGTAGCTTATATTATAATAATTAATTATTTGTTGTTGTTTTGTTAACAATAGAAAAGTTTGCCTAGGTCTAATGCTACTCTGCTATATTGTTTATTAGGCTGATTCGGCTGACTCGCACTCATAAAAACATAACGTAACCGGCCCGCCCGGCTGATCCGACTGACCCAGGTAGGCTAGCCTACTCAAGCAACTTAATACAGAGCTTGCAATGTTTCGGACTGTCTTCGCGACCTAATTGCATTAGGCTATGCGTGCAGAACATATGTAATTTCAGAAGTGAAAGCATGGCTTTTGTTGTGGATTTTCTTTTAACCTTGACGAGGAGTTACTCGCTCCTCTAAAGATCCACTCATGACAACTAGCCGGCTGATTCGGCTGACTCGCACTCATAAAAACATAACGTAACCGGCCCGCCCGGCTGATCAACCACTGACCCAGGTAGGCTAGCCTACTCAAGCAATTCCATACAGAGCTTGCAATGTTTCGGACTGTCTTCGCGACCTAATTGCATTTTAAAGTAGGCTATGCGTGCAGAACATGTTATTTCAGAAGTGAAAGCATGGCTTTTGTTGTGGATTTTATTTTAACCTTGACGAGGAGCTACTCGCTTGTCTACAGATCCACTCATTAACGTAGCCGGCTGATTCGACTGACTCGTACTCAACGTAGCCTAACCGGCCGGCTGATCCGACTAACCCGGATTGCTACTCAGCAGCTCCAATCTGAATCCCATGGTCTGCGAGTCTGCAATGTTTTGGCTCTGCGGGAAGTTAAAGGTGCGATTTGTAGGATTGTTACCGAACGTTCTGCCAAAATCAAAACACTGGTGAACGTTCTCAAGACTACCAGACGCGAGCCTCTTCTGGGTTGCCAGATGTAATGAAGACTTAGCTAACGTTAGTTGACCTGCAGCTGCTTTAACGTTTCTCCAACCATGACCCAGCAACACATTACGGAAACAGTGAAAACAAAAAATACCTCTCTAACCAACGTAACATATTTAGCTGAAGTTAGCGATGCACTTTAGCCTAGGCTACCTGTTGTGGAGAAATATGGCCAGCTCTGCGTCAGATTTGATATTCTTCGTTTGACGCAGACGTCACCATCTCAGGAAGCTCCTCCGATGTCCACTTAATTTGTTTCTTGTTTTAATTTTGGAAATGTCCCTGCCTCTCGCATGACTACAACTGACAGCTGTTGACAGTTGGCCTTTGCTAATTTGGCAACCCAAATAGGAGGACACGCTAGCCCATTATTAATACGCTATTCTAGAATTAATCGTTCAAAACATAAACGAAAATTCCAAGAGATTCCGCCCCATAACTCATTTTTTTTCATGGGTTTTACGGGGTTTTACGGGTTAGAGTAATGTTGTCAAATAAGCCATTACTTCAATTCATCGTGTTTCCTTACTCTCTGACAACATATGGTGATCATTTTTGGAATGGTTACAGTTTATTTTCCATTATTTCCTACATACTGGACCTTTAACCACTTATCTCGGACTGCCTGCTCACTCAGTCGCTTGAGTTGATTTGTGGAGTTGTGGTTGCCTACGAAATTGTTCAATTTTTGGCAGCTATGATGGCTAGGACTAGTAGGCTAGCTAATGTTGCAAGATGTTTGTGTGTGGCGCTGTTTATCGTTTTAGATTGAATTGTAGTAGCACTCAACTGATCCGAGTTAATGATACTAGATACTAGAGACTCGCGACTCATGGGTTAATTTAAAGATAGGCTACGGGTGAAAGATCCGAGTGAGTCATGACTCAAACACCTTTATTTGAGGCCCAATTCATGCGTCCCGCAAATTGAGACTGTGTCACGCGTAATCAATGCTTGCTCAAAAGATAGTTGGTCAATATCCTGCAGCCGGTTGCACCAGTTGAAAGTAAATCCGTAGACGGGCTCAGGTAGCCTAACACTAAGTTATGACTTAAATTACACCCCCCTCTCCCTAGGTGTAAGATCCGTCGTAGCTAATTTGTTAACATGGTTTTCTCATTTAAATTGTGGGGATGTTAAATTTAACTAAGTATAAGTCGAGAAGAGTTACGCGACCGATTACACACATTTAATTTAGCTACTTGAGCAGTGTTTGAATGATGTTTGTATTCACTGGAAATCATATGGACCTAGCAGTAGCCTACAAATAGGCTACCAAATATCTACCGGTACCTATCATTACCACACAAAGCATACATTTCATTGCTGTGGTTTGATCTGTTATCAGAGATTTCATTAGCCATACTTGAAAGAGTGTTAATGTTACCGTTACCTTCACTAACGTTATCCACTGCGGTAGCCTACGTTAGGCCAAGTGGTGGCTGAAATATTCCCAAAGCACATACAACAAAATAAAGTCTGTTATTTACAAATACAGTGTTATTTTATTCCATACAACAAAGTAATTTCGGAGGAAGTCAATGTGGCTTTATCATACAACATTACAGTGAACGTTAGGCTACCCAGAACACTGAACAGTTTTTTCCCCCTGCGTCTGCCTACTAACATGCAAGTTCACCATCCTTCCTCCCCCTTCTCGTTCCGTGAACCTCTGGAGTTGTGAGTCAGACTTTTTTTTAACTGTTCCTGTGGTGTTGAGCAACTAGGCTACAATTCCTGTTAATCCTACAATTTTACATTCATTTATTTAAAGAATAAATTGTAATGAAAAATAAATAAAATTAAATAGCTAAAGTAAATCGTAGTGTAATGCATCTGTCAATTCATTGAATGTTCAAAGTATTATGAATCTTTGTTTAGAAAAAAAAATACACATTGGTTGGCCTATTCAATTACACATGTTTAAGGGAATAGGGCATTATTAATACACCATGCTCAATCTTTTAAGAAATCAAAAAATAAATAGCGGGCAGATCAGGCTGGGTTCACCCAGCCTAGTCCATAGGCGCCCGATATTGTTTAATTTTCCGATTGAGATATCCACGCTCTGACTATTCTAAATGCAAAAATGCATCAGGGAGTTATGACAAAACTGTAACTAACAAACTAGATCCTAATAGAAAGCTGTTAGCTTCCCTAAGCTACAGGTAGGCCTATAAGGTAGGCCTATTTACAACATAAATTGTCAATAGGCTATGCTGGCGACACAAATAAAATCTCCTTTAGAAACCAATGGCTTACACCTTACAGTATCAAGCGGACTTAAACTGCCATATCGTGGCGAAAAGTTGTAATAAAATTCACGCAGCTCCATGAGTCAAGGAAAGTTCGAATGAAGTAGCCACTTCTAAATGGGACCCACTACACAGTAGCTTAAGGTGTGTTGCTAAAGCAGCCATAATGAAATGAAGGTGTCATTGTTTGGATACTTCACACACATGCTTTATAATCTCACAGACTACAACTACCAAGCTGGAATCAAAGCACATCGATTCCCCTCTCACACCCTGCATGCACTTAAAACAAATAAACAGGCGTCTCAGTCTCACGCATGTATAGGCAAAACTGTATCAGACCGGTGTAACGTTGGTAAATCTTCCATTGCACAGAATGATTTTTGTAGCACGTGCAACAAATGACAATCGAAAGATACAATTACAGTGCTGCTATCAATTTTCTTGGCATAACCGCATTTATAGTTTTCTACAAATGCAATCAATCAAATTGGCCTCCATCACTCAACCAACGCTAACGGTAACATTATTGTACCTAGGTCCTTATTGATATTATAAGATTAACGTACCTGCAGTAAAAACCAAGCATGTCCGATAAACATTCTCAGATTTATTTCGGCTTCAAGAAGAAATGGGAATTACATTTCATGTGAACATCGTCCTATCCTTATTAGACGTTCTCTGCGGTAAACTACAGTCCTTGTAGGAAGCGTCCATTGTTTTTCCAACCCACTTTTAACTTCCAACAAAATTACGCCTCACTGCAACGATGCGCCATCTAGTGGACAAACGACTATGTATCGCCAATACTGGAAATGCAGCTATGATGATGATGATGAATATTTGGCTTTCTTTTAATCCTACTGAATTTGTAATTATGTATCGGCCGTTCTAATACCGATAGTATGTGCGTGCCTGTGTGTGTGTGCATGTGTATATGTGTGCACCGCCATCTACAGGCCAATGAGTGTACAGTCACTAAATGTACACATAACCTAAATTTTTTTAGACCCCCCCATGGATGAAATTCTACGAAACTTGGCATACCCCCATAGAATGCCAGGTCAATCATACACATAAAATTTGGTGCAGTTCTGAACATCTTAACTGAAGATAGGGGCGATTAAAGCAGAATGATATTGCATTTTCATTTTTTACCGGGGGGGTGCAAATCACAAATGAGTGATTATGGGCCAGGTTGATGTGGGCCCTTGAGACCAACATACCATAAAAGATTATTCATCCTCAGTGCCACGGTTCAGGTAGTTATTTAGGAAAAACTGCTTTTTTTGCGGTTCGGGGGGCCCAGCACGGGGGGGGGGGGGGGGGGGAGTGGCCCCCGGGGACGAAACGAAATTTTTCCGTAAAAAAGTCTAGTGGGGCTACATACCCACCAAATTTCATGTGCACTGGTGTTTCGCTGTCCCGGGTATCGTTGACCAAAAATTCAGGAAGTAGATGACGGGGAGAAAACAATCATTTGACAATCATTATATGACCGCTTCGCTAGCGGCGGTCATAAATAGTCATGAATAAAGTCTTTCTGCAGGTTGTCATACTTTACACATCAAAACTATATTTTCTTTTTGAAAATTTGCTGAAGCATACTTGTCAAATGACTCAAGAAGACTTATTTTTTCTCTAAGCTGATTCAGTGAAACCCAGATACAGTAGCTATATCTGTATGTAAGCAGCCTAAATCAATGGGAAAATGGGGCGAATTGTTCATCAAATCTTGTCATTTAGAGTCAGAGGCTCATTTGAATAAGTTGCTAATGTATTCAGAGGAATCATTCACAGCTCTCCAGGCAATTTAGGGCGTTTGTGAGAAGCTTATCAACAGCCAAGCACCCGTTCAGTCTTCATACATGCTCTCGTGTATGCACAGCTAATCAGCTGTTAATTCATTAATCATACTCTTGAATCGATTAAGCCCTGATGTGCTAACAAGAAAACAGACATTAATAATAGATGCTCTGTCCTAAATGGCATTTTGTTGCCAGATGTAGTATGCACTGAGTTCGAGCAGTTAGGTAGCTAACTACAGCGCAAGGCTTTAAAGTGTTTTACATAATTGATTGCTTGCTCATCGAAGGGCCTCAAGTGGCTCCTTCGGGCTTCTTCTAGTTTATCTGGTCTGTCCCAGAAGAGAGGCATATGGGCCTATTTCAGATCAGTTTCTGCTGGCAGCCGTAAAAAAAACATTCCAAACTGCTCTGTGTTTATTGAAGTCTTTCTTTTGGCACATACTGGCCCTGAACTATATTCTGATAGGTTATTGGACAGGCAAATCCCATAATCTATATGGAACAAACTGGATGATCCTGTGTTGAGACAAAGAAATGCCATCTGTGACATGATCCGATATTGACGGGCGCTGTGAGTGTGATCCCAGCAGTATATGCCCAGAGGGATTTGAAAGTGATAATGCTAGACGTTGTCAATATCTGGCACAAAGGCCACCTGGCTTCATTACGTTGCCTGTCTATCAGCTCAAGCCCATTTACCCCACAACAACACCCTGGGTGGGATTGAGAATCATGAGTAATGGCATCATACTTCCATATAATTATAAATTGCCATTTGTTGGTCATCAAATTAGTTGAAAAAGTCAATAAAACATCAACCCTTATACAAATTTCAGGATAGGAATGGGGTATCAAATATGTGGACATGAGTCATGTCATATAAACCAAGCCATACTACTGTGTAAGAGACTGTACTGTAAGCCTGGTACAAGGGAGTCTTCAGCACTCGTAAGAAAGAGAGAGAGAGAGAGCTGACAGCACCCATACACACCATCACTCCTCAGGCAGTCCAGCCAGCTCATTAAACAGACAGTGAGAAATGGGGCCGGTTCTACAGAATTGGATGAGGCAGACAGGCAGAGAGAGAGAGAGACAGACAGAGAGAGAGAGAGCACTTACTGACGGATTTATTTAAACATCCAGAGAAGGTGAGACTGTTCCTGCTGTGTGCTGCATTTTTCACTGGCCGAATAAATGTTGAGGAAAAACAAGAAAAATCCCACAACAGTCTTTTTTTGGTTGCGGTTGTCTGCTCTTTCGCCCTCACACTGGTCTGTTCTTGCAGGCCAAATTAAAAAAAGGCCGATATGGCGATATGCAACCGCCATCATTCGAGGGCCATCTTACTTAGACAGAGTGACATATTTGTGCTTATCATGTGTCCTCATTGTAAGTAGTCAAGCATAAAGAGCCTTTCCATGGTGGTTAGTGCACTCTTTAGGGCAATTATCCTATCCCACAGGCTGTCTCCTCTTTCTTGAAGATGCTGATTAACTTTCTTGTAAAACTGGCAGCAAACATGGGGCTGCTTTTAGAGTTTGGCAGGCCTGCTGTCTGTCCCCTCAATGCCTGCCTGAGTGAATTAGGAACAGTTTTGTGAACGAGACAAAGCTGTGAGCCATGCTATCCATTTTTTTCTTGTTTTTTGTCATTCTGTGACAGGAGAAACTCAGAGAGCTGAAAAGGCAGCCAGTGCAACTGCATTTCATTGTCTTTGAACTCTGCACAATGACAATAAAGTTTAATCTAATCTAATCTAATCAGTGCTTGGAACTGGTCAGAAAATTAAAAATAATGATTTGACACATCACTATTTGCTAATAGCAAACTGCGTTTTCTGAAAAGTGTCTGTGCCAAAGGTTATTAGCACCCTCTGGTGGCTCTGAAATTTGTCATTGTGGCAGGTTTTTTTTATCCCTGTGTATAACATATTTTGCCAGATATTTATTTAATCAAAGTGGGTTGATTATTTGTACTTTTCACATAAATACCTTTATGATCGTATCCCCTCACCCCCAACACACACAGACACACACACACACATTACAACTAACCACAACACAAAGGATTCAGCTTCTCAAAATATAAGTTAGAATAGCAAATAGAGTGAGCATCTTTTTAGGTTCTTAACCAGAAGCATTGACGACATTCATAAATTGTAGTGTAGGCCTTGTTATTTACAATAAACAAATATAGACTTCTTATCTAATGAGCTCCCTCTGCTGGAGACTCCTATCATTGCAAGCATTGAGATGTCCACACCTTGGACAGCTCCATGCAGTGTGAAGCACCAAGATTACATCTTTTGTGTAACTGCAGAATATAATCTAACAGAGATCCAATTGAGACACATACTCTCATTGCTAATCTCTGTGGAATATCAATGTCTATGAACTGCTGAAATTGATATTTAGACCTGGCATATCTGTGACACTGCTTGTGCTTGGAGAAGCTTCTGAGAAATATATAACTCTGTAGACAGTATGGAAACAAGATAAATTACATGGTCAACGTGGGCTGACATGCTCAATATGAGCTGAGCTCAACGTTGCTCTCTGCCCCACGTTGAGCCCAGCTTCGATCTGCAAGCTGCAGCCAGGGGTATATCAGAGACTTTCTAATGAGGAGACACAGCACTCAAAAAGTCCTCCATTGAAATGCATGGGGCTAGTTTGTCACGCCAATATGGCCGTTGTCTACACATATCACACCCCTACCTCGGCAAAACGTCGACATGTGAATACATTGAGCCAATCATGTGGTGTGATGTGAATACATTGAGCCAATCATATGGTGTGTTGTGAAGACATTGTGCCAATCATGTGTTGTGAACTCGCCGCTGGAGCAAGATTGGTGTCGTGAAGCCTTGCGCACGCGCATTTCTGCCGAATAGGATGCCCGATGAGTGCCCAAAAAGCGTTGCGATATGGCTGCCAAGTGGAGGGACTTGCCTAAAAGGACTTTGGGTATATGTACTGTATATACAGTATGGTTATGGAATTTAGCAGACACTTTTGTCCATATAAAATATAACAATAATATTTTATTATAATTTTTATAATAATAAAAATGAACAGTAAACTGTTTTAAAAAGTTAGTAAGACTACATTAAGGACAATAGTAATAATAACAATAATGTTGATGCAATACAAAACACTAATGAAAATAATCAATAATGAAAATAAACGGTTACACTTTACTTGAAGGTAGCCTACATAAGTGACATGACACTGTCATGAACGTTATAAACATTATAAAGAAGTCATAAACGTTTATGACATAACGCTTCTGTCATTAAAGGAGAATTCCAGTGTGATATTGACCTAAAGTGTGTTTAAACATGATACAGAGTGTGAACTCATAGCTCATTTCGGCTTGTCCCCTGCAATCTGGCACTAGTTAGCCGATGCTACCAACAGTTTTTCGATGGGGGTGCCTTGGGCATCGGCCTGGCCATGCAAAAAAATCACTGTTTTACACCATTTACCAGGCTCAAAGTCAGGGTTGCCAACTCTCACGCATCTGGCGTGACACTCACGCTTTCAGCACCAATCTCACGCTCTCACGCACACGCAAGAAATGTCACGCCAAATCCATTCTTATTTTTTGTTTTTTTTGTTTTTTGCAATCCGTTCATTTTTTGTTGATGACTAGATTAGACCACAGAATTGTTTCTAAATAACAGGAGAGTTTAAGACATACATATATGTCTTTAGACCAACAGCAGGTAGGTCTAATATCTGCCTACAACGTTCTCAGCGCAGTTTTCTGTTGATTCGCTGACTATTTTAATCGCGACACCTTCACAGAACACGTTGCTATTTAGACCTATGAGGCAGACGGACGCAAAGTGTGGCCGCCCATTCTTCTCTGTTGAACTACTCACAAAGTAGGCTAGCCTAGTCATCACACAGATATCACATTAAATAACTTTTTCTCGTCTTTTATACAGTGCTATAGCCGCTATTTGCTGTGATAAACGGTTCGCGAGAAAATTAACTTTCAAGAAATAATCATATTACTCTGTGCTGATCTCAATTCATATAGGTAGAATATCTCACAAACTTTTCGTTCAACTACAAACTGTAAACCAGAATAAACAGCAGAGTTTACCGAACACAAAGGTGTAATGCAATCCCCTGTACAATAAGACGTTCCAGAGTAGGCCTAATCTGGTTTTGAAATGGTAGTAAATTTCTATATTGTCTCCAACTTTGGGCTTTAAGTGTCTTAAAACTGAGCTGTGCTTAAATACCTATCTGTAAATATTAAAATCAGAGGATATACAGCTCATGGCTAAGAGTTTGTCTATGTAGCCATAATTTTTATTTTCACAAAATGCTAAGCATGCATGTATTTAAGTGTCTTAACAAAAGTGTGCTTAAATTGGGCAATGCATGATTTCATAACGGGCCAAATAGAAAATAAATGTTAAATATAGCCTAGATATAATATTAAAATTAGATGATATAGGAGTATAGAGTTAGATAAAGTTGGATGGCTCCAGAACTCACACCAGTGGATTATATCTTAAAGGGGCCACACCACTTTTATGACACTAGTGCTGTTCTGTTGACTTTTAGTTTTGTTGCTACTGTGCATGAAGGACAGGCCAATTATAAGTTCTGTCCAACATTGATGGTAGGTTTAGAAAAAAAGTCAGCACATTTTAATCATATTGCAATAATACCAACACACATTCATATTTGTAAGTCTCAATCTGTCCATTTCTTTCCACAAAACTTGCCAGAGGTCATCATTTAAGGGGTTATTTTTATTTTACCAGGGGGCATGCCCCCGGACCCCCCTAGAATTGCTGAGCTACTACCTCCTTCAGGTGGGCAGGGCGGCCCTTTTCATGTCTGTGATCCCAGGGGCGCAGAGGCTCATAATCCTCCCATGCCACAGGGTAAAAACACTGGTTGTTTTCAAGTGCAATCAATAAATTAATTGTACATTTTGAAGAAACTTTTCCATTCTATTAGTTTTTTTTTTACATAGGCCTAAATCAGGGATTATACATAGCAAAAGAGTCAGGGGACAGACATTTTTTAAATTAGGTTTAGGGAAAAATGTAACGCACACGCACTAGGACTTCACAAAATCTCACTCCAGCCAAACACCCAAAGTTGGCAACCCTGCTCAAAGTAGCTCCATACATTGGTACACTTCCGAAGGCTTTGACATTTAAAACGAGACATTGAGATTCTGCCATAGACCTCAATGTTAAAAAGGGAGCCCGATCACTGCATAAATGGGGGATAGTGGCCCCCCCTCGTGCGGGGCGTGTACTACTGCTACCCTATTTGCATACATTTCCAGGGACAGGAAATGGCCTCTCAGGAAGTATCTTCGTAATCAACCATCTTTGCTAACAGACAGTACCTTCAGGAAGTTTACCGTTCGCCGCCATCTTGAATTTAGTCACAATAAGTTGAGCGACGAGCAAAGAGTATAGAAGTAACGAGTACGAATGAACAGGTATAATAAGGGATCAGATTCCAAAAATAATGAAATGCATGGATTCCAGTTGCTTCCAGTAGCCAGGCTACGTACTGTAGAGGTCTCTTTTTTCCCAGTCACAAACAATTATGACACTGCACTAACCAGCAGTGGTCATAAAGACATAAAAGACATCGCGGTTTTGACATTTGCTATTTGGTGGACACTTGTAAATTGACATATATCAGACTAGGGCTGTAACGATACACCAACCTCCCGATTCGGTTTGTATCACGATTTTTGACCCACGATACAAACCTCAATTTTTTTTAATTTTTTTTTTTTTTTGGGGGGGGGGGCGTTAGACATTTTATTAAATAACATTTCAATAGCCTACCTTAGAACACTTAGAATATAAAATATATCTGTATTATTTTATATCCTGATATAAAAACAGAGAATACTGAATGTCTGATATTTTTGACAGCACACTTTATGCAGATTAGCCTATAGCTTTGGCCTACTATTTTTTTTACAACTCTACCTCTTTAATTCTACTGAGCCCGTGAGGTGACATGAAAAAAAAAACGAAGGTAAAAAAAAAAAAATACTGAGAAAAGGTATGTACTTGGGACAAACACTGACTAGGTTTGCATTTGTTTTTGCAAGATCTTGAGTTTGTTTTGCGAGATCTCGAGTCTCTTTTGCGAGATCTCGAGTCTCTTTACAAGATATTCACTTTCTTTTGCGAGATATTGAGTTTGTTTTGCGAGATCTTGAGTATCTTTTGCGAGATCTCAAGTTTCTTTTGCGAGATATTGACTTTCTTTTGCGAGATCTCGAGTTTGTTTTGCGAGATCTTGAATTTTTTTTGCGAGATATTGAGTTTGTTTTGTGAGATCTCGCAAATCCATCAATGCAGAACCACAAACGTTCTGGAGATCTTCAGTCACTGACGCTGACATTACGTTGGCGGCGAAATCACTGAAAGAGACGCAACGGGAAGCAACGGGAGCAACAGCACCGGGCCGGTCTGGAGGGAGGAGGGAGGGGGGCAGAAAAATAAATAATCAAATAAATGCTTTCTGTGGTGATTCTGCATTAAGTGTGCATTCATCGATGTGTCTCACTTACCAGCTTAAAGCGTTGTTGCTTCTGGCAGTTTCCCTATTGGCTGATAACGATTTATTTTTTAAAATGTATCAAAACAATGCATGAATGTAGCTTCAGTGAGTCACATTAAACACAATTCTTGAATTTCCCCTGGGGATCAATAAAGTATGTATGTATGTATGTATGTATCTATCTATCTATGTATCTATCTATGTATGTATGTATCTATCTATCTATCTATCTATTGAGACAATAGATTGACCTGACCATATTGGACAACTTCAAAGCGTTATCATAGGCATGTTACATTCATGACATGAAAAGTGGAACTTATTGTACAAAAATGACACATTATGCTGTCGGCTAAACATTTTAAACTTGCGCAAAACTGCATGAACCCAGCATCGGTGTCTTTTTAGATGGTGAACGTAAACGAATGAAAAAAAAAAGCCCTCTAATTGGACGGGCAAGACTGACAAGTAGACAGGCCCGGCCGTTAGGGTTGCCACCTGTCCAGGATTTTCCTGATTGTCCAGGATTTTCATGGTCTGTCCAGGAAAATAAAAATAAAAATCCTGGACACTGAATGACATTATTTGTTTTTATTCCACATAAGCAAAAAAGCAGAACCTAATTATGTATTCCCCCTTTTTTCTCAATACTGCCCCCAGGTGTCCACAACTAAAAACTGTTGAAAATATAACAAAATAATAAAGGTCTGCTATTAAATAAAGCAATTAACTAAACAAATAACTAGAAATTGTCATTCTTACTAATTTTAGCTATACAATTGTCGCTTAGAATGACGTGCGGTTAGATGTGCGAAAGGCACTGTTGATTGGATGGTCAAAATGTCCAGGATTTTTGTCAGACACAGGTGGCAACCCTACCGGCCGTGGCTACGTGTATGCTTGGTAGGCAAAACTAGTGGGAACATGTCTGTAAACAATTTTGGTAGCCAGAAAAAAAAGAACATAAACAGAGGATAGAAAATACAAAAAAGGAGGGAAAGAACGCAAAGAAGGTAGGCCTATCTCTTGGCTTAACGTTCGGGCAACAGACGAGTTCGAGGATACGGTAGGACAATGATTACATTAATACAGTAGCCCGCTGTGGCATGGTCGCTTGCAATTGTATGGTTCATCGATATTATTTTAACTAATTGATCTGAATCGGTTGATGTTTCTCCTGGTAGCCTGTGCTCGCCTGTGCTGCATGCGTATACCTAGGCCATAATGGCTGTTGCGGTCGTGGGCGTGTTGCTCCCCGGCACAGAATAACGTAGGACCGGCCCTGTCTAAAATCAAAAGACTATCACTGTGCGTGTGTGGTAACGTTAACTTCTGGTCTTGACTCACTGCAGAATGCAGCGGCTTGTTCACTGTACTGGAGAATACAGCTAAACAAGTTAAAGAAAGGGAAGCAAAACTTCCTATTTTTAAAGCCTCTAAAATCAAATTGACTATTGAAATCGAGGTTTAGGATGGAGTGATGTGTAGGAGCGATGACGCCCCCGCCCCCCGCCTCGGCTTTTTTCACAAATCGCACCCTGACTAGGTTGGCTTGTCAGTCAGTGTGGAACGCAACCTCAGACCAACGCAGATGCCAAAATAAGGAACTGCAACCTAATTCCAGTGGCTAAAGCTCTCCGGAACATTTCTAGTGGTTCTCATAGGCCCTATGCATTGATGGATTTTTCGCAAAAGAAAGTCAAGATCTCGCAAAAGAAACTCGAGATCTCACAAAACAAACTCAATATCTCGCAAAAGAAAGTCAAGATCTCGCAAAAGAAACTCGAGATCTCGCAAAACAAACAAACCTAGTCAGTGTTTGTCCCAAGTACATACCTTTTCTCAGTTTTTTTTTTTTACCTTCGTTTTTGTTTTTTCATGTCACCTCCCGGGCTCCGTATTAATTCAGCTGTATGGTTGAAGCCTGGAAATATTGTAAACAAAGAAGCATAGTTGGCTAGCTTATCGTAGTCTACTGATTGGACTGTTCAGTTTCTCCATGTGTGTTTAAGTTTCAAGGTAATATTGTTCTCCTTGGGACAGGCCCTTTTGGGAAACATTGGTATGGGATGATCAGTCAACTTGAATGCAAGAGTTTTAAACAAATATGTGCAGCATGCTAATGATCCTAAGCGGATTTAATAGTAATTTAGCTAGTTGTCTTCTATGCGTCCTTGCTTTCACGATTGTGAATGTTTTATTTGGATTGTGTTGGCTGAGTTGCGCGTGTCCATTGAGTGGGGCAAGGAGAGGGGGTTTACTTATATACTATTTGGTAAAGTTGAACACATAGTCTACAATAAGAGCAACGAGAGGTATGAAATTATGATTTAAAAAATGAAAAATCTAAATAACCGCACACTGATCACTATTAACGTCTTTTTTTTATTTAGGAGCAACGCGTTTCACAAATCGCTTCATCAGGTTCGCTCTACTGAAGCGCTTGGCGAAACGTGTTGTTCGCTCCTAAATAAAAAACAACGTTAATAGTGATCAGTGTGCAATGATTTTAATTTTTCATTTTTTGGATTATAGGCCTACTTACCTGCCTCACCTGCACCTGTCTCACGAAAGGCTTGTGCACAGGGACACCTATGGACATGAAATTATGATTTATTTATTTGTTTTTGGACAACGTAGGCTACCGGTAGACTAAAGCGGGAGATTTGTGTTGCTTATGCCCGCTTAAGCACTGCATGAAACAAGGGTGTGTCGCGGTTCTGCCTTTTCACACTGCGACACAGATTCGTGGATACCGTAAAACTTCAAATAATTGCCGAGTCCCTAAGAGACGCCTGTCTCATTTAAACGCCTGGCGTGGCTACAGGTTTGGGTTAAAGGCCGGTCTCCAGTAGAGGCCTGGTCTGTTTTTTAGTTTCGGGTTGTATTTAATCTTCTAAAACCCGTCAGATCGTCTGTTTAAAGATTCACAATGACACGAAACCGTTACAGAAAGGAGATTACAGCAGTGTGAATTAGATGTTGCACGTCGTTACAAGCCGTCACAGTTGCAAGGTTTTAGAATGTTGCATCAAGTTGCTGCTCATCTCGTTGCGAATCTTAGGTGTTATTTGGGCTTAAGTATGGCGCAGACTGCGCACGTTATGATTAGATGGCATTAAAAGACTGCGGTGGGGAAAAGCTAGTTCCAAATTGTATAACTTTTTTTTCCAATATGAACTATGCCTATATGTCCGACTTCGTCAATTCATCCCTTGTGTTTAAAATTTGCGGATAGGCCGATGGTAAGCTTGTTTTTATGCTGGCAACAAAACCAGAACGGTTCGCGAACGTTATTCTTTATTCTAAATGCCATGGCGATAAAGAGAAAGAAATCAGAAAAGGAATTTACCTTAGACTAGGCTATATCAGAGCCCGTCTACGGACATTCTCTGGCTATATAACCTACTGAAATAGGTTGATGTAAAGTCAAGTGCGCTTCTATGGGACTGGTGTGTGCGCGCACAGTTTTTATTGATGAGTCGGAGTGGCAAGTGCTGCGCATAGTTGCAGTGGAATGTGGCTGCCCAGGGCATTATAAAACTTCTCGCTCTTAGACCTACTCATACACAGCGGTGAAATGGCGTATTTAGCTGTCTAAATTCGAATCATATGCTGGGGGAGAAATCGTCGGACATCCATGATTATTTTGTTATTCAGCACCCCTGGTCAAAAATATGTTCCCGCGTGCCTGGAAGTAGGCTATGCTTTGAATGTAGACTGTTGTCAAATTTGGCACAAAACGGGAGAAACAATATGGTTCATGCTCTCTCATGCCGTTTCATTCGTGCCGAAAAAGAAGGGAGAATGAAACATTAAGCACGTTCCACTTTTGCATAAATAATTCCTGAACTGTTTTGGTCAGGGCTGATAATGCAACTTTATTTGACAAAGGACCGATATAGGCTATTTGCTAGTGACAAAATATGAGCTTTCAGTGTGATATGATCTCTTTGTAGATTACGCTTAATTAAAATGTGTTTCATCTGTTCTGGCTATGCTATTTGGATCTTACTGTATCTCACTCAATGAACAACATCTCAACACTAAATGAATGATGATCCGTAATTGTCATCAGATAGCCTAGTCATATAGGTAGACATTCAGTGTGTTTGAAATAATTAATTCGATAATATTTTCCATCTTTGCAGAGGAAAAGTTTTGTGTAAAGGGAATTAAAGGCCTGTCTCATATAGACGCCTGTCTCTAATACTAGCCGGTGCAGTTTGGCGATTTGGGAAAATAAAAGCCCGGGCTATTATTTGGAGTTTTACGGTATGAGTGTCGCGATTTCGGTATCATATCATATCGTTACAGCCCTCTATCAGACTAAGATCTAAGATCTAAAAACTGATCGACATTAACACTACGTTTACACGAAGCAGGGTATTTTCCTAAACGAATATCTGGCCATCTACGTTTGCAAATAAAACTGCATGTACACGAGACCATTTTTTTTTTTATGTGTTTACACGAACCCGTGTACATACATGCTGTCATGAGCACGCCAAACCACAGTGGCAGTCTAACGATAGCCTCAAGCTCACATTAACCAATCAGAACCCTGAAAAGTAGCATGTGAGAACATGTAAATGTAAACATTGGTCGCACATTTTACTGCACATTTGGTGTACTTCTGTCGCATACTGTGACGTTGGCTGCCCAAAACTCCGTTTACCACAGTTTAGAACCAAAACGCATAAACGGAGTTTTCCAAAAAAAACACTTTGGCCGGAGTTTTTTTGGATAACCGTTTTACGGGGCGAATTCTCCGTTTGCGTCTAAATGAAAGGCTCAAACGTAGGGAAATGTCTTCGTTTATAAAAATACACATGCTCGTGTAAATGGCAGGGCCATAGTCACCATAGACATTGAGGGGGACGGGTCCCCCTCCAATATTCAAATATGACCGAAATGTCCCCCCCAATATTCGGACATAGAAAAATAAAGAAAGAATAAAGCGCTATACTAGGCCTACAGGAAACCAACACGTACTGTATCTGAAATGTAATCAAACGTAAATAACGCACAAATTAGTGACCTATGGTTCCAGAGTAGCCTACACCCCTGAGTGGTTTGTCCTGGTGATTTTCCGTTTTTCGTTAATGGCGTGCGCTATCAAAAGCTTCCATTTACTGCACCCTACTGCGGTGAGTTAGGGCTGTCAACAATATCGCAAAAGCTACTGGTACAATTTTCACAAAACTTCTTGGAAGGAAATCCCATACATGTTTGGAGCCGATCAGACTGAAAGGGAACATTTTCCATATTGTAGCCTATTCTCGCAATGATAGCGAAAGTGAAACGTTTTATTTTAAATTATAACCAATAACAATAACCAAAGAAAGGAATTTGCACCTCCATTCACCAATTAAAGGCTGTAGTAGGCCTAGTGTTTCTACATGTTGGCACAAAACGTCATTTCTGTCAGAAGCATAAGGCATACAGGGGTAACATGAGGTGGGTCAGACAGAAGAGGGGCCTGTCTTAGTAGCCTATTCCTGAATCCTGTCCCTTTCAAAGTATGTTAAAATTGTGTGATTAGCCGCCAGCATAATAAAATCTAAATTAAAAGACAAAATCTTATTAGGCTCCAAACCTATGAGTCTAAGCCTTAGTTTAAAAAAATCTTCAGATGTAAGTAATAAGTCATAGAACCACATTCTGTATATAGAGGTTATCATAAGATACTCTAGTTTGTCATTTCTATACAGTATACATTTTGAACACAAATGGAGTCTTTTTTTTCTTCTCCACCCTTCTCTTTTCACAAAACTCACCGGGGGGGGGGGGGGGGGGGCATCTGTGTCCAGGGGTTCATAATCCATCCATGCCATGCCTATGTCCGTCAAAAGTTTGGAATAACCTAATTGACTGACCTAACGACTTGTTTGTAATTTTTAATAATATTTTTGCATGGTAGGAAATGTATTAAAATTCTGTTTGGGGATCCCTCAGATCCCACCACAGATTTGGTCCCCCCCAATGTTGACATCATCACTACGGCCTTGGTAAATGGGGTCTAAAATGGATAACAAGGGACTGTCTTCAAGGGAGAGGGACAGATTAAATATGGTCCTAAATCATTTGGCTCAAGACATTGTGGAACTTCTTTGGGTGAAACATAACATTACATTACATTACATTTGGCTGACACATTTTTACATTAGCCAAAGCCACTAACAACATGGTAAACGGCAGACCATTCAGATGAGATCAGAATCCCACCTCTTCCTTAATTCACTGCCGCCTGTGTCTGTCATGTGTTTATTTGACTTTGCATGCTTATTAAAGCAATTCTCTCAACAACTCTAGGACAATTTAAAAACAGATAGAGTACAATAAGAATAAGTGCATCAGTGAGTGTTGTTTTTAAACAGTCAAGCACATGCAAGCAGGATGGTGCTGGATGTCCTCCCTGTAGACATTACTGACAGACTGATTTGCTAATAGGCCTAATAACTCAATCCAGGGGCGGAGTGGGGCACTAAAATCCACCGGGAAAATTCTGACGGCACCCCCAAACATGCACACACATCAACATCACAAACAAAATATATAGTGCTAATGCAATACAACAAGCCAATCAACCACAAACCAGGCACTTTCAATAAATGTGTCAGGAACTAGATATGCAACAGTGCAGTATAAAAACAGCTTTGTGGGTGGATGGAAATTTCAAGCATTATGCAAGGACATATCTGGGTATCATAACACTCCAATAGTTGCCTGTATAAATTTGAAAAAGGCTTAGCCTACAGACAATGTCAACCTAATAACACAGGTAATTAAATAATAAAAAATAAAAAAACAGGCACTTTGAATAGGTTTGTACGAGAACGATTAAAGTAGGCCTATAGGCTAACATATAGACAGTTCCAACGAGTTCCACAAACCATTTATCAGCCTGAGTGGCCCACTAATTAGTCATTAGGCTAGGCCTAGGCTACATATCAACACAAGACTAGCTTGAGCTAGTTTCAATAACGTCAATGCTTTAGCTCCGCTAACCTTTCTCTCTGCCTGCCATCCATATGTAAAACAGCAAGCAACCACGCAAATCCATCAGCTGTCAAAATTCCTAGTTTTCCTCGAACTTGATCGTTTGTAGGGTCATGCCATTAGACGAGGGGCCGCTCATTTATCCCCCTACATTTCTGTAAATAGACTTGGGAGTACATACGTTGAGTTGACATCCAAATCATGTCATTCGGATGTGTTTTGAGAAAGTCGATTGCTGAGTATGAGGGGCCCTTTAGGACATTATTCAGAATTACCTCTCACACACTATACTGAAACCCCTCACACACTATACTGAAACCTCTCACACGCACGAGTGAAACGCTCTCATATACACAACTGAAACGCTTTCATACACACATGTGAAACCTCTCATACACACATGTGAAACCTCTCATACACTATACTGAAACCTCTCACACACTATACTGAAACCTCTCACACACTATACTAAAACCTCTCACACGCTATACTGAAACCTCTCACACGCACGAGTGAAACGCTCTCATATACACAACTGAAACGCTTTCATACACACATGTGAAACCTCTCATACACACATGTGAAACCTCTCATACACACATGTGAAACCTCTCATACACTATACTGAAACCTCTCACACGCTATACTGAAACCTCTCGCACACTATACTGAAACCTCTCACACGCACGAGTGAAACGCTCTCATATACACAACTGAAATGCTTTCATACACACATGTGAAACCTCTCACACACTATACTGAAACCTCTCACATATTAATATGACATTTTCATATTTTCATGATTTCATATGTGTGTGTGAGAGGATTTCATATGTGTGTGTGTGATCATTTCATATGTGTGTGTGAGAGCGTTTCATATGTGTGTGTGAGAGCAATCTCATATGTGTGTGTGTGAGCATTTCATATGTGTGTGTGAGAGCGTTTCATATGTGTGTGTGAGAGCGTTTCATATGTGTGTGTGAGAGCAATCTCACTTGAACAGGAAGGTGTTGTCGTCAAACAGGAAGAGCGTCATTGCGCGCATCCAATAGGAAGTTGAGCACATTTCGTGGGAAAGGGTCTACTGTGTCGCTATAATTGAATGGCTGACCATGTCAAATCAAACTTCAAGCAACAACCTTACTGAAGCAGCTGCCTTATTAAGCACTATATTGTCTTCAGCAGACACTATAAGAAGTGTAACAAGACCTCTAACAACTCAACAAGCAGTTCATAGACTTCGGAGGCATTCTGAAAGTGGGTGGGACATGGGTATGGGGCTCCGCCAGAAACATTTTTTTGGACTATATGCAATTTCCTGAATTCTGGTACATTTTAACAGGTTATTTAGATACTTCTATATAACAAAATAAAGCTATTAACTCAATGACTAATTCGGAACCAGCTTTATTAACCTCATGATATAGTTAACCATGCAGTTGCAATATCTGTTAAATTAAGTTATTTGCTTTGAATGCAACCCCGGATTGGCTATCGGGAGCCTCGGGAACAAAGGAGAACAAGGTTAATATAAATATGTCCATGTCCATGTCCCTCCGTTTCTCCATGCGGAAAAGCACCGTGTTTCATAGCGGGGTGCGGATAATCGCGGAGCTCCGGCTAGTGCTTCCATGATCCGGGGGCGGGAAGGGAACAGGGAGGAAAGGGTTGCGTCCACCGTTGGAGTAGAAACTGCTTGTTGAGTTGTTAGAGGTCTTGTTACACTTCTTATAGTGTCTGCTGAAGACAATATAGTGCTTAATAAGGCAGCTGCTTCAGTAAGGTTGTTGCTTGAAGTTTGATTTGACATGGTCAGCCATTCAATGATAGCGACACAGTAGACCCTTTCCCACGAAATGTGCTCAACTTCCTATTGGATGCGTGCAATGACGCTCTTCCTGTTTGACGACAACACCTTCCTGTTCAAGTGAGATTGCTCTCACACACACATATGAAACGCTCTCACACACACATATGAAACGCTCTCACATACACATATGAAATGCTCACACACACACATATGAGATTGCTCTCACACACACATATGAAACGCTCTCACACACACATATGAAACGCTCTCACACACACATATGAAATGCTCACACACACACATATGAAATCCTCTCACACACACATATGAAATCATGAAAATATGAACATTTTCATATTAGTGTGTGAGAGGTTTCAGTATAGTGTGTGAGAGGTTTCACATGTGTGTATGAAAGCATTTCAGTTGTGTATATGAGAGCGTTTCACTCGTGCGTGTGAGAGGTTTCAGTATAGTGTGCGAGAGGTTTTAGTATAGTGTGTGAGAGGTTTCAGTATAGTGTGCGAGAGGTTTCAGTATAGTGTGTGAGAGGTTTCACATGTGTGTATGAGAGGTTTCACATGTGTGTAAGAAAGCGTTTCAGTTGTGTATATGAGAGCGTTTCACTCGTGCGTGTGAGAGGTTTCAGTATAGCGTGTGAGAGGTTTCAGTATAGTGTGTGAGAGGTTTCAGTATAGTGTGAGAGGTTTCAGTATAGTGTGTGAGAGGTTTCAGTATAGTGTGTGAGAGGTTTCAATATAGTGTGTGAGAGGTAATTCTGAATAATGTCCTAAAGGGCCCCTCATAGCTGAGTGTGGATTAACACGCTCTGGAAATTCACAATTTCGTTGCCGTTTTTAAAAAAAAAAACATAGTCCAGTCCATACAACTTCATTTCAATTTCGAAAGAAATACTGGACTATGTTTTAAAAAAAAAAAAAAAAAAACGGCGACGAAATTGTGAATTTCCAGATCGTGTTACTCCACACTCAGCAATCGACTCCTATGGACTTTCCCCTGAAAATGGCAGCAAAGATGGCAACATTTCCGGAAAGGTACTGGCTTGATGAAATTCATTCTGGACTCTCTATCCGACCACATAAAGACCTCGGGATACTTCGGGAAATGTTGCTGCTGCAGCTAGCATCTTTAGGGGAGAGTCTGTAGGAGTCGATTGCATCACGTCGTTGCACGACATCACGTCACGTGACATTTCAAAATTCCAACCTGTTAGTAAGCTAGGGTTTGCTGTTGCATACAACTTCATTTCAATTTCGAAAGAAATACTGGACTATGTTTTTGTTTTTTTTGTTTTTTAAAAACGGCGACGAAATTGTGAATTTCCAGAGCGTGTTACTCCACACCTAAGGACTTTCCCCTAAAGATGCCAGCTGCAGCAGTAACATTTCCGGAAAGGTACTGGCTTGATGAAATTCATTCTGGACTCTCTATACGACCACATAAAGACCTCGGGATACTTCGGTTTGGCTTTAGGGACCCTCTACTCACTACCACGTAAGTGTAATGTTGTTTGGAACTGTAGAAGAGGTATAAAAATAGCGTTTTGTAGCGGCGAAATGACATGCCCTGGGGCCTCATGTACAAAGCTTGCGTACGCACAAAAATGCTGCGTACGCCATTTCTCACGATCACGTCCGGATGTACGAAGACTGACTTGAACGTGAGAATGTGCGGTCCTCCACGCAAACTTCATGTCTGGCGTACGCACATTTCCAATGTGTATCGTCAGTTGGCGACACTTAGAGGCAATGCAGCGCAACAACATTAGTTGATCGCGAGTCTAGGCCTTTATTTGCACAGTATATTGTGAAACGTGGGTTATTAAAAATGATAGGCCTATTTTCGAAGCGTTATGTTTCTAAATTTGGACATGCAACATGCGCAAATTCTACTAAGTTATGCAACAACCTATCTATGATGACAACTGTAGACTTATTAGAGGATAAGAATTAAAAGGGAATGTGAAACAGCCTACACAGCCCCGATATTTGGTTACGCGATTGTTGATGACTGGCTTATCAAACATTTCAGATTCTGAAGAGCTTTCCACAAAACCTGTGATAAATGGGGTCGGCTTCACGCATTTGCCCATACCTTAACATTTGCCGAGTGTTTTCCCTTCATATCTCAGATAGTTTTTATTTTAAAAGAAATACATATGGGACAGGATCATGCATGTGAATAGATAGGCTGACTAATAAGTGCGAATATAAGATATTTCCCTGATTGACTGCATGGCTACTTTGACTTTCCTTGAGTAAGCATTCGCATTATTGTCACACTTGTGTGCAAATATAGGGATATGATCCAGAAATCGTAATGTTGTGGCGAGGTGGCCTGGATCAACTGAGTTTATTCCATTCGGGTGCACGATGCGTGGTACTTGGACACGATTTATTTAATGATTTTTTAATAAATGCATGTTGTCATGGTCCAAATGCATTCAACCCAGTTATGCGAACCCTGTCACCTACTTGCAGACTGACCAATAATTCTGCCACGGTCTCAGCCTAGCCACTGCCACGCTCTGCCACTACTGTTTTTGTTTTGTTATTAATTAATTACAGATGATAAAGACATAAGATTCTTGCCATTTCGTCAGATAAGCACTTCTACCTCACATTCGCTGGAAATAAACTTTTTTATTCATTTGATGATTTCAATTATTAAACTTTGCAAATTGCAACAGGTTTGAGTATGAATGGATCCACAGATGAGTTTTCATTGTTATTAATATTGCAGGATAGGCCATTTTGTCTTCGCAGAGGTCTGCGCTCTCGAATGTCCTTCTAGTTAGCATATTAAAATGAGTGTGATTGAGGGAGGAGAGAGGGTGGAGTGTAATGCTCATGCATGTACGCTTAATTTAACGTTAATTGGGATGTACAAAGAAAGGCTGCGTGGAATGCTGCGTACGCACAGTTTCATACATCAGGATTTTTTTGTGCGTACGCTACTTTTCAGGTTTGCGCGTACGCAATGTTGTGGTATGAAATCCACGCAAGTCTTTGTACATGAGGCCCCTGGTCACTAACAGGCTAACGAGTTTTGACTAAAAACGGTAAAATCAAACTTTCTCAAAACACATCCGAATAACATGATTTTGATGTCAACTCAACGTATGTACTCCCAATCATCCGTAAATAGATCTAAAGTGCATTTTACTCCGGATAATTCCTTTAAGTCATGTTGAAAAGAGGCTGAACCTTGCAAACGATTTACATTTATAGACCACTGAAACCACGCATGAATCACACGTGAAAATGACCATCACGATAGGTTGTGACTGGGTTGTGAGCAAGATCTAACGCCCTCCTCCGACCGCGTACATCGGAACTAGCTCCCGGTTAGCATTAATAATCGTTTACTACTTAAACGGCACCGCAATCAAAAAATCTAGTGGAAACTAGATGGCAGAAGTGTGTAGGCCAATCGGCCCACCAGCTTTTTCTACTTTGTCACCTACAGAGTTTGACAGGTAAGATCAACCCATTTTCAGTGAAGATTGAACTGTTCAAATTTCTAAGGAACATTAAGCTGAAAGGCTTTTTTGGCTCTGCTTCACAAAATCCAATAACACAAGCACCAAGATTTAAACCCAAGAGTACAATTCACACCCCAGGTACAAAACTCATCAGTGAACACATTCTGCCATCTGGTTGAACAAGACATTGACTGTTTGCTCAAAGAAAAGAAGACATTTGAAAGGGAACAAAAGAACAATCTGACTATCTCTCAAAAGGAAGCTTTGATGGACCTGAGAAAAGACGCAACAATCATCATCCAAAAAGCGGACAAAGGCGGCGCGATAGTCATCCAAGACACCGCAACATATGTACAAAAAATAAAGAACATGTTAAGTGATGTCACTTGCTACAAGAAACTGACTCTGAACCCTGTATGCTCATACAAAGATAGAATTGATCGCATAAGGGCTAGCCATGAAATGGTTAACAGAACAAGAATCAGAACAAAGTTTCTGACTAACAAAAACCCAGTCACACCATTATTGTATACATTACCTAAAATACACAAATCGGTGACGGACCCTCCATATCGTCCTATCGTGTCAGGAATTAATTCTCTCACCGAGAAAGTGTCAGAATTTGTTGATTACCACTTACAACCTCTTGTTAGGAAGTTACCATCTTATTCGAAGGACACAACTGACCTTTTGAACAGATTGCAAATAATACAAAATGTGGATGAACATGATTGGTTTGTGACATTGGATGTGTCTTCTCTATACACTTCTATCCCTCATAAAGCTGGTCTAGAAGCTTTAAATCACTACTTACTCGAAACCCCACTAGACATACGAACTTCATCACTGATTTAACAGAGTTTATTCTCGCCCACAATTACTTTCTATTTGAGAACAATTATTATCTACAATTGCATGGGTACAGCCATGGGCACCAAGCTATGCTAACCTGTTAATGGGTAAGATACATTGATGACTGTTTTTTGATTTGGAAAGGGAATGAGACCGAGCTATTGGAGTTCATAATTTTTTTAACTCAAGAGTTAAAGGGAGAGGGATTTGGAGTCAATACATTTTTTAGATGTTTTAATATTGAAACAACACAATCGAATATCCACCACAGTATTTCGTAAAGAGACCGACAAAAACACGTTGTTGAGTGCAGACAGCCACCATCCAGTGCCGCTGAAACGAGGGTTGCCGCTTAGCCAATTATACCGGGTCCGATGTATCTGCGAGACAGGTGAGGAATTTGAAAAACAGTCGACAATTTTGCTTATGGTGGCCTTACATTGTACGATTTAGGTCTGTTTTCACGGTTGGCGACTAAATTTCAAAAGTCGGATATGAAATCATGGGAGTTGTACTGGAATCGCGGCGCGCTCCCGTCAACTAGATCTTTAAGTGTAAGGTGCCAATCTTAGCGGTTTTAAGTCAGTCGGAGTCGGTCCTTTTCTAGTTTTGCCGTTACGACAATATCAAACATGTTTGATATTATCGCAAGTCTTTCTAGTCGTGGCTCAGGCAAATAGTGACGTGAACTATAAAAACCAATAGAGACCTCTCTCCAACAACAAACAGGAAGGGACAAAGTAGGCGACAGCTGTAGCCTATATGATTATTTGTTATTCTTATAATATTTGTCATTTCTTATACATATTTAGTCGGCTCTTCCACGTGACAGAACAACTCTATATCGGTTAGGGATGTCACGAATGAAACAATGCTGCAGAAACACGAAAATACGACTATCATTTCAATTCCTGTTTATCTATTGCACGATGGGTAATAATGTAAAGGAATCTGGTTGCAGTCTTGTAAATAGTGACCCTGTAAGATCCCTATCATTGCAAAATCATAGTCTGTAACTTAAAACTCTACTACTTGTCTTTAGATGTGAGAGGGTCTGAGACTGTAGTCTTTCAAAAATCTTTTCCAAATCTTTGCAAATCTTTCCAAAGTCTGTCAGTGTAAGGATGGGGTTTAACCAATTCCAACCCTGAAGAATGGTTGACCCCAGCTTATGATAAAGTAAGATCCTCGCAAAGATTAGAATTAGCCTACTATCGAAGACGGGAAAAAAACAGACACGTCCTTTTTCAGTGAACTACGCACTCACATACAACAAATTATCAAGACCCATCAAATCAATTGTGAATACACATTGGCATATTCTATCAACAGACACCTCTTTGAATAACACATTTGCTGCACCACCTCTCTTCACTCATAAAAGGTTGAGTAACTTAAAATAATCTATTGGTAAGGTCGGACGTGATTCGCACAGGGAAGCCCTCCTTCATCAAGGGGTGCTTCCCTTGCAGAAATTGCGCTGCTTGTCCACACATGTTAAAAACCAATACGTTCAGTTGCCTTCACACGGGGGAATTGTACAAAATAGATTAATTGATAATTGTTCTACGAAAAACGTAATTTATCTTTTGCAATGCCCTTGCCAGTTATTATATGTTGGGAAAACATTGCGACAATTAAGAACAAGACTGAGTGAGCATAAATCAGCCATTCGTAGGAATGATATAACTTCACCGGTAGCACTTCATAGAAAAGAATCACACTTTAGAAGATCTCAAATGCACTGGTATAGAACATGTACAGAAACCTCGCAGAGGAGGAGATATTGACAAAAAGCTTCTTCAGAGGGAGTCTTTCTGGATGTATCGCCTACGTTCTATGTCACCAGAGGGAATGAATGAAGACTTTGACCTGTCGTCATTTCTGTGATTGTGTCATTCTGAGTGTAACTTACATTTTACTGTCTGTTATGTGTTTATCATTGTCTGATTATATACACGATATGTGGTGTTGCGTTGTCTGAATGTATATGATTGTGTTGCACTTTGGAGACACCAAGCGCTCCGACTGATGAACGGCCGGTGAGGCCTGATGTGTCGGAGTGCCTGTTGACTTCATACGGAGCTAATGAGGACAGGTGTCACTAATTGAGTAAACTTGCCTATTTAAAACTAGGAAGTAGCCATAGGGATGAAACACACTGACGAAGGCCATCAGGCCGAAACGTTTGTTCGTTAACCCCTGTTGCGAAATGGATTAAAAGCAAGAAAGAAAAGATTTTTGGAGTGCGACCATTGTTATTTTCTGTGAGTTCCCTGGATCACGCACCCACAAGTAAAGAAACAAGAGAACAATCGGGAGAGTGCGGTGTTTGCAAAGAATACGGAGGAATACCTGGAATTACTAATGGAAAAAGTGAACCAATTGTCTGTCCACCATTTTATAGCAAAGCATCAGAGTCACCACTTGCAGCAACTGAAGGAACATATTAAGTCTGATGAATGTGTCATACCTCTTGACTTTGCTGAGAATTACTCTTTTGTCGTACAAGACGCCGCCCAGGGTTACCACTTACACTGCACCCTTTTTTGGTGTACTACAAGGAAGCTGAGCAGCTCAGATGTTCAAGCTGCTGTTTACACCTTTCTGTGCAGTATCATACCTGAAGTGAAGAAATTATTGCCCACTTTGAGCAAGATTCACTATTTCAGTGATGGAGCTGCTTCTCAATATAAAAATCATCAAAGCTTTATCAATTTGTTGCATCACTCCTCTGACTCCTCTGGCTGCAGACCTCTTCAGCTGCATGGGCAGAAAAGAACATCTCCGGCGTGAAATGTATCTGGATTAGTGAAGAAAGTGTCAAGTCCATGGCTGACAAGCTGGAAAGCAGATTTGCAAAGGCAGTGCCAGATACTAGAGATCATCACTGTTTCAAGCCAGTCAGTGCAACCAAACTTGAGGTCAGCAGAGTGTCTGGAATGGCTGGATTTTTGCTTAATTATGAGGTGGAAGAAGAGATTTCAAAGGGCTTCCAGCAGTGACCTGACACCTGGCAAATATAACCTGTGTTTATGATGGTCATTTGTGGGTTGGAAGCATCAGGGAGGCATCTGAAGGCCAGCAAAAAGTTTCTTCTGGTCCGGGAGAGAAGATTTGTGCTGGGTACCTGTGCAACACATCATTTCTAAGGTTGATGTTCCTACCACTACAACTGGACGTAGATATGTACTTTAGGAGTGTGATGTCAAAGCAGCTATCTTTTATGAAGGAGTTCAAATAAAGTATTTTGTGCAGTTTAAGCTCTGTGTCATAGACTTTTTTTGCATTTCAGTATGCAGTATGCCATAGGCCATTGAATGCTGGGTGTGTACAAAAATGGCACATTCTCAAAAAATAATTGTGAGAAAATGAGGCAGAACACCATCGCAATCTTTTGATACAATACTCTGGCAATACTAATCTGCCGCAGTGGTAGTTGTGAGCGTTCATTCAATCCATGCATGAGCACTCTCCTGGTTCTGGTCATATCTCTCAGGCAGGAAACAATTCATCACCATGAAGGACACCAACTCTGCCCCGGCACCAGTTAAACATAGCGTGCCCAAGGGATCTGTGCTTGGTCCCCTTCATTTCACCATTTTCATGCTGCCCCTTGGTCAGATTATCTGTCAACATGTACTCAGCTTCCACTATGAAGGTATATTGGGGGCAAAAGTGGCGAGCACATTTAACTGCAGATTTTGCATGTGCACACTAAAGTCATAAATGTGTAACAGTAAAGTTGAAGTTGTACATATTTTTTTATATCTTGTTAACACAAAATAGGGGCTACGGGTTCACAAATCCTTTTTACAGGTACACAAATCCTATCCTTTGAGTCACAACTTTCAAGAGTCACGCACTCGACACTTTTGCTCCAATCGTTGCAGCGCAGTTGGTGCGAAACACATTTGCACATCCGTGTTTCATAATCTGAGAACATGCACAACATTCGTGCATTTGTAAACCCAAATGTGAACTAATGCATCCGAAGTTGTGCATCTGAGAAATAATTTCTCATTAATACAATTCTACAGATCGCTTTGATTTTCTTGCACGACTACAAGTCAATTAATACAAGTGCTCGAATCTGCTTCTACGAGTGACGATACTTTTGCTCCTGGCTAGGTGATATAATAGGAGCAAAAAGATTTGTATGTGTGCACGTCGAGCGAATCGATCGAGAAAACAAGGCGGCCGGATCCCCCACCCTGGGTATCCTGAAAGGCGCTATATAAATGTAAGCTATTATTTATTATTATTATTCTGAGCGCGTCTGCGCAAGTAAAACTAAAACCACTCGATAATGCTGGTGGCAAAGCTCCGCTTCAACCTGTTGGAAGGCTACGAGGTAATGGCATTTAATAGAATCACGGATTATTGTAACTTCCATAAAAACAGAGCAGAGACTGTATACACACTGTCTAGCATTGAGTATTGTATAGTCAGTGTTACAACCGAGGGTTCATCCTGTGACCCTTAATACAGTTACTGGTACCTCAGGTTCTCAGAGGGCGCAACCGCACCTTGAGAAACAGAGCATATACACATCAGGCGTTAATCCTATCGCTGTTTTCACCGGTGATGGCAATTCGTCAGGAATGTTTGTGTTCTCAGCCATCACACAAGCTATAGTCTGTTGAGCATCGGCCTCTCTTTGCCAGCAGCCGGCAACGAGACTAAATGTGATCAGGTTTCTTGCAGTAGTGGCAAATGATCTCACTTGACTAGCTAGATGGAAAAAAAGGCTTGGTACTAGGGAATGGTTTACTGATAGCACCAGCTCTGATCTGACTCAGCTGATCCACCTCCTTATTTTCAAATCCCTGTTTCCTCCCTGGAAATTACTGAGGACCTGCCTTTCCAATCTTGGTGAACCACCACATAATTGTCAACCATTTCAGCAGCAACCTGAGCAGTCTCGGCTCAGTCACTTGATGTTCATTCAGATGCACTTCAATATTACGAGGCACGCTAAATTTAAATCTAGGGGAAGCAATTGCCTCAGGTCTTGAAAAGTGTGACCCTCACAAGTAGGGTGGCCATCCGTCCGGATTTCGTCCGGACAGTCCGGTTTTTGAGCTCTCTGTCCGGACAGAGAGAGCGTGTCCTCCTTTTTGAACATTTGTCTGGATTTTTGTCATGAGTTGCCATCTGTCCGCATTTTATGCGCACATAGGCTACGCCTCATTTCAAGGCCTCTGTAAGATACTCATCTCTGTTACGTGTCATCATTTCTGACCCTCCACCACCACCATAGCACGGGACATCACAAAACTCCACTGACTTCCTTTGCGAAGCAATCAATGCGACAACCTCCCTCGTGACTGAATGAATGAACACCGTTGCTGAGCCAAGTTGCATATGGCGCAACAAAAGACGTCTTTCAACTCTGCGTGGTATTCTGAACACCACTTTGCTACCAAAAGCAGGACAGATGCATACCATGCATTTTGTAAACTGTGAAACAGATATTGATGTCAGCTCCAGGGGTAAGAGTGCCATAGAGAGGCACGCTCTCACAGGCAGGCACAAAGAGAAAGCCAGATCTGCCAGGAAATCTTCTGTGGCATAATTTTTGCCCCAGCAACAACCACAGCTGCAGAGCTCACTAAGTTATTAAGTTACTAAAAAGTTATTGGGTTAAAAGGTGGGTTTGTTGACTAATGTGGAAAAAACAAACACAAAAAAAACTAATGTTACTATGTTATTAGAAAGCTGACTAATTTGGAAAAAAACAACAACAAATGTTACTCTAATAAATTATGTTATAATAAATAGGTGCCTTCTATAGAAATGGTTTATTTTCTAATGTTATTCCCCATATGTTACTCCGATTCCGTATGTGTCCTCACTTTTGGACCTTTGTCCTAACTTTTGGGCACAAGTGTCCTCATTTTCAGTGTCATGGCAGTGGTCACCCTACTCACAAGCCCGCAGCCACTTGTCAAACACCAGCTTCTGCTGGTGCACCCTAGCGGCAGCAAATTTAATTTGCTGCCAGGGCTAGTCTAGCAACTCTCTGGCTTGTGAGCTGGAAAAATTAAACTTCTATCAGGCCAATCAAATCGTGTATAGAGTCAGCGGGCGGGCTTAACATAATGTCGACTGACCTGCGACGGTTAAGCGTGAATTCCCCATCCAGCTACATGAAAACAAAGTGGATGGCTGCTGCTGCTGGCGAACCACTTTCTTTCGAATCGGCTTTGGCCGCCACTCTGAAAGACTTGAAGTTAAGCTTTTCTTTGAGAAAAGAACAAGAAACTGCACTGAGGTCGTTCTTACAAAAGAAGGATGTATTTGAAGTTTTGCCGGCCGGATACGGCAAAAGTTTGATCTACCAGCTAGCTCCGCTGGTGGGAAAACGCATGGGACTCTCTCTCACCACTGATAGCGCATATGGAAGACCAGTTAAAGGAGGCTACACAACTTGGACTGAAGGCCATTGAACTTGGCAAAGGCGACCAGGAGGACATTCGAAGCGGCGGGTGCCAGTTGGTATCGGGGGTCCTGAATCATGGCTTCTTCACAAGGAATGGCGAGATATGTTGGCCACCAAGGTTTTCCAAGACAAAGTTTTGGGAATTGTGGTGGATGAGGTTCATCTCACGTACAAATGGTAAGTACGTTTTAGCGATAAAGTAAATATTCAACAAGTAATCTGAACTGAATGATGTTGGGGAGCCTACATTACAACAAACTGCTCTGATGTTACATTACTGTTACTGTTGTTTTATAGGGTCTGATGATTACAGCAGTGACATCACAGAACAATTAACTAATGGATAGTTTGATCAGACCTAAAAAATAGTTTATATTTTATTAATCATAGTATAGTATTAATAGTTTACATTTTATTGTTTTTACATTTAAATGTATGCTGATACAGTATGTCTACCAGGGGAAAGGCTGCTAGAGGACAGAAGGCCTTCAGAGAAAGTTTTGCCAGGCTGGGAGAACTGCGATCCATCGTAAAACAGGGTGAGTATGGAAGTTGTGAGACCCATGCCCATAATCCTGTCTTCAGCCTAGTATAGAAAAGAGCACTAACGCTTATATGTTACTATATGTTAAGGCTTATATGTGGCTGGTGCAATAGCCACTGAAGACTTATTGGTTATCAGTATCACCCCTCTCCTCAAGAAAGCCTCCAGCTTGTTTACCTGTCTGATAAACACAAGGTGCTGTGCTGAAATTAACTGAAATTACCTGACAACTTGCGGAAAGGTCTTCGGTCACCTAAAAGAGGAACTTGGTGAGGACTGCTGGGTTGATAGGGATCCAGATACCAGAACACAGGGTAGGAAATATGCTTATCAGTATTTCATAGCTAAACACTTGCCCATTATAAGAGTAGAGTACTCGCTTCATTAGGCGGTGGTGCTTGCAGAGTGGTTGTAGCCACCACAGCTCTTGGAATGGGACTGAATTTTCCAAACATATCCCATGTCGTAATGTATGGCTTACCTGAGGATGTGGAGGCCATTGTACAGGAGGTTGGCAGGGCTGGGAGATATGGGTCTCCATCATGTCATTGTTTACACATTAAAGTAGCAAACACAAATGGATGAGGGTGTGAAAACATTGTTAAAAGAGGGCACCACTAGCTGCCTCAGGAAGGTGTATATGCTCACACTTTGAGCACCACACTGAAAGTGTTCAACCAGGACATTTGTGCTGCTCATACTGCCACTCAGTTTGTTTGTGCAGCTCTGCTGATTGTGAAGTGGCAATACCTGAATATGAACAGTCTCAACACGACGTTCATGCCACAGTAAAAAGCAGGGAAGTTACAGAGGATCAAAAAGAGTTGATTAGAGATCTTTTGTACAGGTACAAGCTCAGCTTAGTCCAGAACATTCATCTGAACACTAACAGCACAGATTGCACTGGTTTTAGTAACAAGCTGATCAACTGTGTTCTTGAGAGCAGTGCAGAAATATTTGATCTTACTTTCATAATGGACAACTTACCCGTGTTTAGTAAAAGGCACGGACAGAAAATTCTCGGGGTATTTTTTGATATCTTTGGAGATTTTGAATACACTGAAGTTGATCTGCCTGTGGAGGACATTGTGGTGCCTGACCCCATCACTATGTAGCAGCTTAGAATCTGGGTTTTCACTTCTGAGGAGTTTAGACTGATGCCTAAAAGCAATATGTAAACATTTGTATATTTGTACATATTACCACCGACCTATTTTTGACATTGCTGCCTGAATGCTCCCCAAACTTATGTCACATGACTGCATATAAATAAAGTCAGAGTTTGATATATTTGCAATTCTTGTCAAAGTGTTTTTTTTTTTCACATTTCCATCTGTAAGAAATCAATAATTTCTCCAACAAAGACAGTTCTTAGTTTTGATGTCAGTTCTGACTCTGTCAGTTTGAGCCTCATCCACTGCCACATGTCTTTGTATTTAATTTTGTGGAGTAGATTCTTATCAAATTTAGGGTATGCCTGAAATTCCCTGCCAGGTATTTTAGTGAAGAGTTGACCCTCCCTGAAAACAACTATAAGTCAAAATATCGTGGATCTGCTGCTCGGCACGATGGGTGCCAGTTGGCCTGTTCACACCCAATTTGCTATCCACCTTGTCCATCATTTCTTTCAAAACGCCGATGGACTGGCTGACTCCGCGTGCTGATTGTTCAGAAAGGTTTGGACCCAAACTTTTTAGGAAGGACTTAAGAAAATTGTTTAAGTGTTCCAAATGAAGGTCTAGGGGGATGTTGCCCCCATTCCCTCCCCAGCTGCTCCAACATCTGTTCCAGATGACGTGCGACATGCGAGGGGTCCGACAAGCATTCACCTACATTTTAATGTGGGTCTGGCTCGTCAGGCTCCTCACGACTTCTTCTAAGCTGTCCCAAACTTAGGTGCTACTTTTAGGGCTAAAATGCTTTGTGAGTTACTCTTAGTAAAAAAAAAATAGGAGTCCCAAAATTACGAGTGACTCAGACAAACCCATTATTGTTAAGAGTTTCTCCTAAATTGGCCAGTTAGGATCTACTTTTAGCCTTAAAATTCTTTGTGAATTCGCCAGTTAGGATCTACTTTTAGCCTTAAAATTCTTTGTGAATACGGCCCCAGGGCTCTGTAGGGGCCATACCATCAATTCTAGGACTTCTTGTTCTTCTGTACGTTGAAGATAGTTCTTAATGACATTGGCTGTATGTTTAGGGTCGTTGTCCTGCTGCAGAATAAATTTGGTGCCAATCATATGCCTCCCTGATGGTATTGCATGATGGATAAGTCTCTGCCTGTATTATCAGCATTGAGAACACCATTAATCCTGACCAAATCTCAAACTCCATTTGCAGAAATGCAGCCCCAAATTGGCAAGGAACCTCCACCATGCTTCACTGTTGCCTGCAGACACTCATTATTGTACCGCTCTCCAGCCCTTCGGCAAGTAAACTGCCTTCTGCTAGAGCCAAATATTTACATTTTTGATTCATCAGTCCAGAGCACCTACTGCCATTTTTCTGCACCCAGTTCCTATGTTTTTCGTGAATAGTTGAGTCGCTTGGTCTCGGAGGTGTGGCTTTTTGGCTGCAACTCTTACATGAAGGCCACTTCTGGCCAGACTTCTCCGGAAGTAGATGGGTGTACCTGGGTCCCACAGGTTTCTGCCAGTTCTGAGCTGATGGCACTGCTGGACATCTTCCGATTTCAAAGGGAAATAAGCTTGATGTGTTTTTCATCTGCTGCACTAAGTGTCCTTGGCCGACCACTGCGTCTACGATGCTCAACGTTGCCCATTTCTTTGTGCTTCTTCAAAAGAGCTTGAACAGCATATCTTGAAATCCCAGTCTGCTTTGAAATATTTGTGAGAGACCTTGCTGATGCAGTATGTCTCTTGTCATGGTGTATGACCTGTGACATGATACAACCTTCTACAACCTCACCTTGGTAGCAGAGTTTGGCTGTTCCTCACCCAGTTTCAAGCCTCTAACACAGCTGTTTCTGTTTCCGTTAATGACATGTGAAATTGACGATCATTAGCACCTGTTGGGTATAATTGGTTGATCATACTCCTGACTATAATCCTACAAAATCCCTGACTTTGAGCAAGTGTACCTATAAGAACTGACAGTGGTTTGAAGGCAAAGACTACACCAAATATTGATTTGATTTAGATTTTTCTTTTGTTTACTCACTTTGCATTTTGTAAATTGATAAAAATAAACAATTATAATTCATATTTTTGAAAGCATTCTTTACCGCATTTTTTCTCACCTGCTTAAAACTTTTGCACGGCACTGTATATGATCATGAATATAGAACAGTACTTACTTCATGTAACTTACTTTGCAGTAACATTGAATTTGTCAGTATTCTTCTCAACATTGAGAACCACATTTGGATTGGAGACTTCATTATGTTAATGTTTCACTTTCTTTCATTTGGGATACCTCATACATTGAGGGACATTGTACCCTGATTATGCATGCTATATTGACATATTTGGTACTGGATTTGGATTCTTTCCAACCAGCCGTGTTTCTACAAAGGTACAGCAACATCCTGACTACAAGCATGTCAAGTTTTAAAGCTCTCAGAGCTTGAGTTATTAATCTACATCAGTTTATATGTCTTAACTCCCATATGGTCAGGCTATATTTTAGTTATTTTTTAGCTTTGGGGTGTATAACAATATCTAGCAATTTAACAATCTTTGCAGTAAAATATTTCAATCCAAGAATCCATTTCATATGGGAGACCTTAGAGATGAGGAAAAACATTGTTGTGTTTAGTTCTCCCTCCATTAGGGGTATTTCAAACTTTTTGACAGTTTTTCACTAACTTTTAGTGTGAGCCTGACACCTGGTCACAGGGATGAGATGTTCTGTTCACAGAATAAATATGTGCTTCATCAACTACGAACCCTGAAGAACTTATGTCCCTTGTCACAATAAAATACACCACATGTAGGTAAAGATCAAATTTAAAATTGTTTTATTATTCATTTTCAGATCTTACAAAAATATGACAAAATAAATTAAAAGAAATAAATTGTCCCATTTCCTAACATCTTTTTCTTTGAAAAAGAAATGAAATGAAAACATAAGAAGCTTTACAGTGGTGTTGTTGGAAGAGCACGTCAAGAGGCTGAGGCGTTCAGTCAGAGCACTGGCTGGGAGGAATTTCTCAGATGTGTCAGTCTTGCTCTCCCACTCACCCTTCCTTTTCCCAGGCAAACCTCTAGGGGAACAGTTCACACTGTGCCACTATAGACCAATTTTAATTTACAGCATGAGAAGAGAAAGAAAAGGAACCTAAGCGTTGAGTGATCATGGTTGATTCACACAGTGTATCCGTACGGCTCTAGAGGCAAACATGTTCCACCAGATCACATCTGGTTAATCGAAAGAAAAAACACAAGAACCAAACGTAACTGTCTGAATAAGGTTCTTACTAAGTATAAATACGGCTTCATTGGTTCAAGGGAATCCTTTCTAAAAGATCTGTTGGTTCTTGCACTGATTCTAAATATCATTTCTGAATGTGTTTTGTGATATTATTCAACTGTGAAGGCCTTTTTGTTTACTAAACTGTCCCAATGGAATCAGTCTGTCCCAGATGTAATGAAAAAAGATACACAGGTATTTAATCACCTGTTCGTTTGTCCGTGTCCTACACAATGCAATTCATTCTGCAGTTACAAGCTGACAAGTGAACTCATCTCATCCATGACAGTTTGTAGTCATTTTAAATATGTAAATAAGAAACACGAACAAAAGAAGCTATTATGTGATCCATTGTGGCTGCCCACCTCGAATTCCAAATGAAATTCAAGCGACTTCCCTTATTGCATTACACAACACTGCCTTGCTAATCAATTTACTACTACACACTGTATTTCACAGGAGAAACACTAACCACTCTATACTTCATGGTTGGGACATTTTCTATTTTAAGAGGCCTGTTACAAGTACACTCTTATATATCAGTGGGGAGAATGATATTCATGAAATTAATCAAAATATATGGCTACATAACATGGGGGTGAATATCTTCAACCTTGTTTGGCGGGCCGGAGATAAGTTTGAGCTTTTAAACAAACCTGGTCACATAGTATGGAGAGAACAATTATATTATTTAAAAAACAAAAATGCAGTTTGTGTTTTGCTGTCCTATCCTGTACACTTCTCTCTCCAAAGTAGGGGGTTGCAGGTGGAAGTCAAAGGACGGACATGAGGGTCAACCAATCAGAGCAGAATGACAGAAAACCACAACCTCATGCCTCAAAGTGAGATATGAATCTGCAGAGTGCAAAGAAAATAAAGAAATACAATCATTAAAGAAAATAATGTCATCAGTCTCCAGTTCACCATATTATTGCAAAATTCATTGATGAATGGCATATATGGAGGTGCATAGATAATGTTTAACCTCTCTCTCTCTCTCTCTCTCTCTCTCTCTCTCTCTCTCTCTCTCTGAGGGGCACATTCTAATTACTCAGCAGAGCTCACATGAACAAAAATGGTAGAATTGACTAATGATTCATTGCTATTATTGGGAGTGCTGCCTGAGCTCAGTGCTGAAATCCCCACTAAAGCATTTTTCCTCCAGACAGCCGAGCCGAGGGTTAACCAAGGACAGGTGAATCTGGGTTTGGGCGCCACTCTCTGGCAAATGGCTGGAACTGAATTTTCTTTATTTACAAAGACATAAACCAACGCAACATGTATTTAAAATGTACTTTGACAAACAAGTATGGCTCTCTGTGCAGGCTATATCTAAAACCCTTCCTCCATTCTCAAACTGATACAACTTTGGCAAATCAGAAGTACTGGTGAAGAAATTAAGAACATACATATATGATAACAAATCATGATCATGGCTAAAAACCAGCACCAAAAGGAATGAATGGTTAAGTTGACCGTAATGTTGGGTCTACGTAGCAGTAAAAAAATCCAGCTTTTGCATATGCTATGAGGCAGGCTGGTGTACTCTCTTTCTGCTAGTAGCTCTTTCACCTTTGCAGGGCAGCAGAATAATAGTGCAAATGTCGTCTCCAGTGTCTGTCCATGAGCTGCAAATGGGAATGAATCTTCTCCAGTCCAGGGTTTTTTTTATGCAGATAAAAAATAAAGGATTAAAAATGGGAATGCCCTCCTCTCCACGCTACATATCGGATCTAATCCTCACTATGACTTGTGGTCCTTTCCACTTTCCATCTTTGTCTCTAAAGCTTTTGCCCCTACATCTTTGTCTAACCTGACCCTTGCCTTCAGAATATGTGGTTTCCAAATTCAAACTTCAACTCCCTGTTACCTTTGACAGGAAGCTTCAACTTCCCCCAGTGAGTCTCTTCTTGTTCAAGATTCAGAGACACTGTCAAAACACCTTATAGACTGACCACTGTATCACAAAACTCCACACTAGGATATTGCAAAGGTTATGGTGATATCCGCTCTCAACAACAACTGTAGCCTTTCAGGACACCGTCTGAAGGAGATCTGAGTGCATGGATGTCTCTCTGCCTTTTTTATTTATATTGCTCGGTTAAACCCAAGGGATAAATAAGTAAACAAAATGGACTTGCCTCAAGTCACTCATAGTTTGAGATTTGTTCTTCTGATATCTGACTCTGGGATTACTGAATATATTTGAACTACAAAAAAAGTATTTCCACTGTGGTGTGTTTCTGAGATGTGACTAAACTAAAATTGAGAAAACCCCCGTTACTAAAATCCAACTGCTCTTTGGGAAAAGGCTCCCAAATGTATAAGAAACACAGCTCATGCATTCCTACATGTATTGCAGAAAAGGGTTGGCAGAGCAGTGTGTGTGTGTGTGTGTGTCTGTGTGTGTGGTCTGAGTATGTTTGGGAGGGGGTGTCACACGTTTAAAAACCTGCCTCTCACCCAGACATTTTCCCTGTGCGTCTTTCTTTCGCCCTTAACCTCCTTTAACAGCTTGCAGGGCTAAGTTTACATGAAGAGCTTTACAAAAAGCACTGACAGACAGAAGACCTTCAGTTAGCTCCCCCTCCCACACCCTCCTCCTTCCTCATCTTCTCGCTGATAGTCTATTTATTTTTCCCTTTTTTTGTTTTCCTAAAAAGAGGATCCGATCTTAGGGTCTGGACGACTCATGGTCCGTGGAGTGTCCGTTCTCCCCGTTCTCGCCGGCGGGTGACGGGATCTCGTCCGGAACCCCGTTCAGGTCCGCCTTGCTGGCCTGCTTCTCGGAGCCCTGCGACGACGACGACGACAACTCCCCGGGCCTGGGCAACGGAGCGCCGTTCACGCAGGCTCCCCCCTCGGACTTACCGAAGTTAAAGAGTTTGCTGGGGTTGAAGGACTTGCTGGGGGACTGCGAGCGCTCCTGGCCCGAGGAGGACACTACGGTGCCAGAGCTGCCGCTGGTGTTGAAGGAGGACCCCGTGGAGGAGGAGGCCGCGGCGGCGGCCGCTGCTGCTGCAGCCGCAGCTGCCGCCGCTGCCTCCTTCTTATTCTCGGGCGACTTGAGGAACTTGAAGCTGAGAAAGCCGGGCAGTTTGGGCTCGTTGCCCGTGGGCGACTGGGGCGAGCGTGCCGTGCCCGACGAGAACTTGCTCTGCAGTGGGATGATCTGCTTGAGCTTCATCACGTTGTTGTTGGCCAGCAGCGAGCTGGGCCGCTTGGGCTTGTCCCCGCCCGAGCTGCCCCCTCCGCCGGACCGGCCCTTGCCACCGTGGCTCTTGTCGTGGTGGTGGTCGCCGCCGGACGGGTCGGAGCGGCCCTCTTCCCGCTCGCGCTCACGCCGCGCCTGGTGCTCGGCCTGCCGCTGCCGCTCCTCCTCCTCGCGCTTCCGCCGCTGCTGCTGCTGGAAGTGCTGCTGTGCCTGCCGCTCGTGCCTCTGTGGGGAGCACACACACACGCACACACACACACACACACACACACACACACAAATGCAACCACACAAACACCCACAAAAACATGTAAAGCAGTACATGTGTCTTCATGTGTGTTGGTGAAGTTTCATAATAGAAATCGCTTAGGACAAATACTCATAATGCTGATGCCAATAAAGATACAGATTTTGTCATGACAAAAATCGTAGTATAAAAAATAGTAGTGTAAAGTATAAAAAGACATATTACAAATACCATAGGCATTCCCTTTCAAATTACCCTTATAGTCAAGCTTGCTTTAAATACCTCATATAAATAAATGTATGTGTGGAAAAGCTCTAAGGCCCTCGTGTAGCATAGAAATGGTACGTGAAACAGTTCCTGATTAACCCCAAAAACTAAGTTGCACTAAGCTACCACACAAACAGTATTTTCTGCAGTGTAAAATGTGAAGCGTGGGAATGATCTGTGCTATAATATCTGCTATATATGACAGCGGTTCTCCTAATAGCCCTGCAGTACAGCTCTGAGATGGGCAGATGAGCCAGGCCTGCTGAAAGATGCATCGGGGGGACGGTGTTACCTTAAAGGCTTCCCTCCGCTGGAACTCCAGTTTGGCCATCTCTTCCCCCACCCAGCTGGGGATGTCTGGGATGGCAACATGAATGATGTATTTGAGGAGAATGGCAAAGTGCTGTCAACATGGAGGGAGAAGAGGAGGAGGAGGGAGGGGAGAGAGAAGAGAGAGGGTGATGCCAGAGGAGCAAGGTAGAGGAAGAATATAATGGTGTTTGTGAAGTGGAAACAGCAATGGAGTGGCAGCAAGAAGATAGAAACAAAAGAGAAAGTGAGCATGAGAAAATTATAAATTAAGAAAGAAAGAGACAAAAAATAGAAGAAGGTTAAGCCAGTCCTGTACAACACACCAATAGGTCTTAATATGGAAACACTGTGCAGGCTGTGCAGGTTTCAAACTTCAGTATGCCAGCGACCATCTGGGTGATTGTGGATTCAGGGCTTTTTGAGGTGCTCATGACACTGATGCCATGCGTGGCAGGTAGGGTAGCATTGCAGGGGCAGAAAGCAGCTTGCGTGACGATTAATCAGCCCTGGGCTTTTCAGCGCTGACAGAAATAAACAACCCCCGAAAGGCTTGGATCATTGTGACTGCCCCAGTTATGCAAACTCAGGGATACAATAACAAATGAGAGTACGATGAAATGGTGCATACAAAGGGCAAGGGATTGTTCTGGTTCATTGAACGCTAATACTGAAAACAAAACTATGTTGAACTATCCTTTCAACCTTTTCCCTGGATACTGTCTGAGTCCTCTCAGGGAAGACATCAAGTTAGCAGGGTTATTCTTGCATTATTGTGTTTGTGATTGTGTGAAATTGATTAACACTGTTTATCAGTGCTGTCCCAAAGCAAATGCACTATGCAAAGAAGGCCATCTTCAAAACAATGTGAAAACCAAGACTTCTCTCAATAGGGAAACATTTCCCATAAAATACAAGTAAAGAGACATGCTGGAAAACACTTAATATGACACATTTCATAAACATTGCTTCAAGTTGAAATGCTACTGATCAACTAATGCAATATATACTGTAGCCTATACGCACACCAAGCTCTGGACAATCTCCAGTTTTGTTTTTGAGGAGTGCAGACTTTTCAAAGTCAGAGTAATCAAATTCTGGCACCACTTTAAGTCTGTTTGATGAAAGCAATTTCATTATGCAGATTGTGGCTCTGTCCTTGACTTGAATGGTGCATTGGAAACTTTTTGCCTCTGTATTGGGCATGAAATAAAAGTGGTTCTGTGTTGGGTCAGCTCGACTTCATTTGAATTAAAGTAAATGGAAAGTACATAGAAACCTGCCATTCAATTATATGAGAAATGGAATGGTGGCTAGCAGAGAGAGCAGTATGCAGAGCAGTATACATGGCCATTCTTAGGGTGTCCAAATGTTTTGAGATCAGTTGGCAGATCTGCAAGAGTTGAGTAACATTTTGACCACTTGGAGAATGCTACAGCCTCCCATTTGGCAAAAATTGTGCTTTAAAGTAGGAGCTAACCAATTATCTGCCTCTCCGTGTCAAAGATAATCATTATGATATCAGCCATAAAAAATGTGTTGGTCTACCCCTACTTTGAAGCATGAATTATCCTTAAGAAATTTCACAACAGGAACCTAACCCAAGCTTGTACAGTCTAATGTCTCTAAAAGGTAGTTTTGTGTTAATGTGTATTTGTGTGTGTATGCACACATCACTTTGACAGTTTGAGGGCGTGGGGTTTGCACCAGACGAGACAGGTAGTGGGTATGAATGAAAGAATGTGTCTGTGTAAGTACCTCCAAGATGACGATGGAGATGATGGCCATCTCAGGGCTGAGCCATGGGAAGAGACGCTGCAGCTGACCACACTGGCCAATCAGGTAACAGTTCACTATGATGGCAATCAGCCCCATGAATTCCATCACCGTCTGAGCAGACAAACACATATTACACTTTGTGTGTACTATGGCAGTGTTAATGATCTACAGTAATTTCCCGCATTGTGTATTAACCTCAGGACTGTTTTATGCAAGTTAAAAAAAACAAACCATATCAATACCGCCCCCATGTACTAACCTCATAGCTGAAGGTATTTTGCTAAATCAATGTATAAACCTCGGCTAATAGTTGGGAAATTACGGTACAATTTCCTTGTTCTTCACACTGACTTAATTATGTGTAAACATACAGTTCTCTACAGTGGCCTAGTTATGAATATGTTTCATATATCTACTTTACATCTAGCAGTCTTATGAATATGGAAAATCATTCTAATCAAACATTTATTCATCAGTCCCCAAACCAGCAGCTTACTACATATTCTTTACCAATACTAATCTCTATTCAAAAATAATTTGTGCCCTCTGCCGTGATAAAGTTGCTGCAAAAGCATAGTTGTTCACTGTGTTGTCAGATTGCCAAAATAAACATTTCCATTCTATGTAAATTTAATTGACAATAACGTCTTATTATCTTGTCTTTATCTTATCTAGACTGTTCTGTATGATCAAGGCTCTGACCTGCCACTGGCCGATGCTCTCCACACGCTGGCCGAACGGCCTTTGCAGGCCGGTGCAGAGCTTGAAGGCATCGCTGCGGATCTCGATGACGTTGTTGATGAGGGCACACATGGCGGCCAGGGGGAAGGCAGAGGAGAAGAGGACCACATAGCCAAACTGGATGAACATTTCCTGGTAGTCCTGGAAGGTGTCCTACACAAGAATGATTACAGTATACAGTCAAAATTAACCAACCAAGTTGTCTGATGCTTTTATTCAAAGCAACTTACATAGGTCACTACAAAGGCAAGTCTCCTCAGAGCAACTCAGGGTTAAGTGCCTTGCTCAAGCAGCTGGAAATTGAACCCATAAGCTTTCTAACTACTGCATGCTAGCCCAGCTCCCTAGTCACTACACTACCATCTCCCAAACAAGGATGTACATAGTGATCACTTCTAACAAACACATCTATCACTTTCTTAGTGATCACTTCTAACAAAGACACCTAAACCACATTCAGAAACTGGACACAAACTTCTTCAAGTGCCCTTACATCTGTTGTTTGACAGTCCGCCAGAGGATGCATTTTTAGATGTAGAACAAATATTGACTCTAGATACTGTTCTATGGCCTCTCACAACCAAACTGTCAAGGACTTCAGGCTCCACTGCCATAGCAGACTGGATCAAATGACAGAAATACTGCTTGTATGATGTGACGGTCAAACCAGCGTGCTGACAGGTGCTTGGCAATGAGTGGACATACAGTTTGAGGGGCAACAGAAACTCAGTGGGTGGTGAACAGTGGAGATGTCCTCAAATACACACACAGCCCAAGGGCAAGTTGCACCAGCAAGAAGTTTGTATGGGTGCAGCAAGAACAGGATAGAAATAAAGTATACTTCAAGGCTGACACAGAATCTCTCTGACTTTTGAACCACTTTGAGAAAGAGCTTCTGGTTACAAATAGTTGGATGGGGAATACTGCACAGAGTACACAGTAGTCATCAGTCAGAAAACATTAATAGCTTTGTTTGGAGACAAAGTCTTAAAATCAAGGGATTTTTTCCTCAGTTGTAATATGTAAACTTCATTGATTGGAATGTCATTTCTTCCCTAATGTAGAACACCACCGGGGCAGCCAAGAGTTCTTGATTTTCCAGTCTACTTCCTGTGGCAGGTGACAAATATTCCTGCTGTCTGCGCTTCCCTGGTGCGCTGGCACAGCGGCACAGTGGTGATTTCTAAAGACTAGCAGGTTGCAGGTGAGGTGCTTCTGTGCTGCTCTGCACTGGCAGCTGCTCCCCAGCAGAGCGGAGTCAATGAACCAAGCCGAAAGTGTCTCATGAAGAGGTCGGTGCTTGCCGTGCATATTTCAATGTGTGCCGTGCATTGCTGAAACACTCCTGGCCTGCCGCAGTGCTTTAATGGACAGACTTAAACCCAAAATAGATACTTGAATGCCTCTCAGCCAAAAAACACTATTTATTTTTAGCTTCAAGCTATTCAGTATACTGTAATCCAAGTGATGGAGGCAACTAGCAAATGACACAACTTAAGCTAAACAAACAACAAACAAATTACCGGTAATATAATATATCTGTATGTAATAATAGAAGTGATTTCCTTGATCTTGTCAGCACCAATTTTCCACATAATATTTACTGCGTAAAGATAAGAGGATGAATGTATCTACCTCATACTTCTGCATGCAGCTCTCGATCTCAGCCTGTGTGAGGGTGTTGGACTCCCGCTCTTCTGGAGGCTCGATCCAGGAGTCCCGTTTGGTCTTGCTGTTGGCCCGCTCCAGGCTGCGGCCCCTCCGCCGGTGACGTGAGGACGTAGTGGCACCCTCATGAACGCCCGAGAGCGTTGCGGCTGGCACGATGGGTTCCGAGCCTAACTCCTTCCCATCCGAGCCGCTGTTCTCTTCGTCGTCGTCGTCATCGCACATCTCGAAGACGGACGACGGGTCCATGCCCTTCTCCACCATTGTGGGGCTGCCCTCGTCCAGGAAGTTGTCCTCCTGCGGTGAGGAGAGGGAGGCCGACGCCCCCTTCCGTTGCTGCACCTTCTCCATGAAGCTCACCTTCCGTAGCTTCAGGCCGCAGTCCATCAGGCTCTCGTTCTCCTCCTCGTTCTCCTCCCCTCCTCCTCCTCCTCCTCCGCCACCACCTCCTCCTCCCCCTCCTCCGCCCACCCTCCCGCTCTCCTCCTCCTCCGTGGCCTCCTCGTCATCATCCGTCACCCCGCAGCCGCCGTTTAAACACTTCTTCTCCCGGCGTTCGGCCCGCGTCCGGCCCACGCCGCTCAACCGCGTGCCCCGCAGACCCGGGCCCGGCACGGCGGGGTCAGAGGGCGAGAGCTGGGCCTTGCCGGCGGCCAGGCGCACATACCGGGTCAGCGCCGTCATGAGCAGGTCCCAGACGGCCCGGAGCGTGAGGTCGCCTAGCTTGTGGCGCTCGTACAGGTAAGGCTGCAGCACCTCCTTCACGTTCTGCAGGAACTGCCGGATGATGAGCAGCGTGGCCAGCATCTGTGAGAAGAGACGGAAGAGGTAGAGCAAGAGAAAGAAGAGAATAAAAGAAGAGAAGGAGTAAGAAAGTGGAGAAACTCTCAGACACCACGACGGGATTTTACATTACAGGGATGTGTTTGCTTTTCTTGTTCCACAAACTTTCCTTAGGGTATGTTGAGAGTCTCCTGTCTTTACTTAAGACTGCTATATATTCATGCTCTGTATTACCTCCACCCCTTCTTTCTTCAGTAGAAAAACACATCATGAATTTTACGTATTACATTTTGGCTGAGGGGCAATAAAATAGTATTTCAACATTTGGCCCTTAGCGGTACCTCCACTGAGAGCTTTTCCCGAGAGGTGTTTCCCGTTCACACCCACCGGATAAACGCTGTTTTCAGCACCATCCGAACATCTGACTGAAAGTGGAAGTGCTATGCTCACTTTAAAGTGTGTGACTATTAGCAGTAACTACTGCCAAGTCATCTTTCAGTGTGGCACAAACAATTTAATTGGATGAAGGCATCTGCCTTCTCCACTTGCAAAAAAATATCACACTTTACTCAACTGAATGACAATGTGAAACGGTAGTCAAACAATTCAGGGAAGTTCAGTAAATAAGTGCAGAGGATAAAAAGAAGACTTCAAAAGATGAAGTGACAAAGGACAACTACATCATCCACATGATGGACAGACGGACTTTGAGTGTGTGTGTGTGTGTGTGTGTGTGTGCATGGGGCAAATATCTGTTTCACCAACTTGAATTGGTTGCATGGTCAGAGAAAGAGAAACATGAGAGAGGAAGACAGCATGAAAGTTGAGGAGGGAGGGAGATGCTAGTGATGTGAATTGCGCAGCTCAGCAGTTGGTGTGTCAAAGAAGTGAACTGAAATCAATTCAATTACACAAATCAGCTGCCGATAAGCGCTGAGTGAGAATGCTCATCTGTGGAATTCAAACAGATCAGTTCTTATTTACATTAAGTCATGAGCACCAGGCCCTGAACAGGTTTTGATCCCCATTAACATCTAATATTTGTTTGAATTCAGAGAAATTTTGAATTCATGTCAAGAGGAAAAACAAAGCCATATGGTGGCACTTGACCAATGATTAGCGACAATTTCCCCTCCAGTCCAACAGAAATCGAACTGCCCTTCATCCAGATGAGATAGTGTCTTACCTCCTTCAGACGCTCCATGTCTTTGAGGTAGAATCCAATATAAAAAAGGCTGAGATAAGAATTTACAAACTGAAACTGCAGGAGAGAGAGAGAGAGGACAGAAGACAAAAAAGCAACACTTTTATAACCAGGGCACATCTGTTTGTTATCTGAATTGCATGCTTTAATGGTCTAATATGGCTCCTTTCCCAAACACAGATGCAGCCATTAAGAAAGAAAAACAAGCTTCTCACTTACAAGAACCATTTTGATGATGAGATTTTTCTCATAGGCACTCTGGAGTCTGTAATTTTCTGCAAAGGAAATGAAAGAAAATATATTATAAAATTCAGCTCATTTCCAGAAAGCCTCATCGCTCCAGACATCATACAAATATGATAAACAATTGCACTGAAACGGTGCTTTTCTTTTGCTTTCAAAATGGATACAAACTTTGGCCCATTAGGAAAAAACACAGCAGATAATTCATCTAACCAGAAAGCCAGTCTAATATGTAGGCGTTTGCATTCATAGCAATATGAGGCTTCACATCCAGGGTGTGTCCTGTTTCCATGACATAAAATTGATTTATAGATCACTTTGCCCAATGTACATGAGCCACATGACATGATCCATGATTGTTGGGAAGGGATTATACAATGTAACTTACATAGTAACATAGTAGTAACTTACACTCATCATTATGCCAAGAAATGCTAGAGAACAGTGCAATATCTTTTATATCCAATGCCAATTTCTATTTAAAATAAATTAAACTAGGAATACATTTTTACTGAAATAAATGCATACTGTAGTATGTATATATTAAAGGGGATTTTCCTTCATGCATCCATGTGATAGTATGACTTACCCATGTCATTGAGCCAACAGGCAATCTTCTTGTATACCTCGTCACACGCAGTCACAGTGATGGCCAACATAATTTTAGGAATAAACCTGGCTATACGCGGTAGCTCTTTGATGCCCATCACAAATTCCTGTAAATGGAAAATGAAATCAAAATGAATTATTTTCACAACACAAAACAATGTGTGTGTGTGTGTGTGGGGGGGGGGGTATTTAGAATCCTTAGCACAAACAAATTAGAGGAGTAACAATAGATCGTCCCCTTAGAATTATAGGGTTCTATCTACGTTCTGAGTAGTTCTGAGATATTGAGCTTCAAAGTCTTAGAATTCCATAGACTTATACTGATAAGTGGAACAAACCTCTTCAGATATAATGTCCAAAAATGCATACAACTACAAGAAACACCTCACCTCATCTTCTTAAGGTGTCACAGAATAAGAATATGTAAATAACTCAATTTTGACAAAAATGTCAGATAGAACCTTATAATTCTAAGGGGACGAGATGTCAAAAGGTTAAATGGGGATATATCAATGTAGTGAAGACCCCCCGACCCCACCCCACACCCACCCACCCAGCACCCAAACAACTCCTCCCACTTCCACCCTCGCCTGCCGACCAGTGGGTGGTATGAAACTGACCTGCAACTCAAAGCATATCAGCATGGCCAGGAAGACGAAGCAAAGGCATAAGATACAGATTGGAAGGCTGACCAGCCACCTGAACAGCCGCCTCCTCCACGGGGGGTAGTAGAACTCCTCACAGCCCGTCACTGGGCTACAGCGCTTCACGCCCTGAGAGACACACATCACAGAGAGTTAGGAAGAGAGAGAGATGGAGGGAGACAGAGAGAGAGAGAGAGAGAGAGAGAGTAAGGAGGGAGAGTGAGATGGAGGGAGACAGAGAGAGAGAGAGTTAGGGAGAGATAGATGGAGGAAGACAGAGAGAGAGTTAGAAAGAGATAGGGAAGGCAGCAGAGGACATCAGGGGAAGTGACAGGACACACATAAAAAAGGATAAAGAACAGCGGAGACAAAAGGAGAGATGATCCTAATGCTTCATCACTTCTTCACACAGTGTATCCTCCTCACTGGTCCTCACCCGGAACTGCGGCCGGGGCTCCTCCAGCGACTCCGAGGGGGCGTCCAGCGTGCCCCACTTGTAGGCCAGCTCGGCCCCCCTGCGCTTCCAGCGCTCCAAGAACAGCGTGGCCCACACCACGTTGAAGAGGGCAAACACCACGCAGCAGATGTCCCGGCTCGTCTGGTTCAGCCATCAAAAAAAAAAAGAGCACAGCAGGACATGCATGCATTAAAAGCCTGTGAGGAGTTCATGTCACTTAATCAACTCAAGTGACTACATACATCACATGACATTTTTTGCATTGTACATATGCAATATGCATTTAAGTAAAATAATCTAATATTGTAAATATAAATCTACTTAATAATAATGTATAACAATAGTTTTTGATGGCAGCCGTTATTGCACAGCGAGAGCAGCCACCCTCTGCACATGCTAAGTACTTGCATTCGTTCACAGGCTCATTCTAGTGCCCAATCCTTGGGTCCTGGGAGCTGATCCGCTTGCATTAGCCTTTGTTTACCTGATCTGATTCAGTGAGCATCCACAGGACGAAGCCGATCACAGCCGGGTACAGCATGGAGGTGGTGTAGAAGCCCAGCCAGGCAAAGTACATGGCTATCTTCACACCAAAGTAATCGCAGATGTCATCTGGATAGTGAGCAGATGGATGAAATTAAATGAAATTAGATTAGATGGAGGGGCAAAGAGGTGGATGGAATAAAATGGACGTTTTTAATAAAGAGCTAAAAGGCTTTTTTTGGTCAGAGGTGGCATTAGGTTCATTGAATTCTGTGCGGACATAAATTATTCAAACAGATATGTAACTCATTCCGTTTTATTGGCTTAGTCAGCTCAGCTGTATTATAAAAAGACTGTGCCTGCTATGTCTGATGAACAAATATGGAAGTAATGAACAAAGTTCAAGTCATGAAGTCATGATGCACAACACCAACACAGACTTGCTGTTCATGAATGCAAAACATGTAATGCACATCTGCCATAACACTTGTGCAAGTCCACTGACCTAACGGCTGTTTCTCACACACAGCCTGGACCCATGACTTCATTAGCTGTCCCAGAATCCTCTGCTCATGAAGGGGGAACTCCTGCTGGATTACTCCTCTTGCTTTCAGCTCAGGGACTACAAAATAGGGGCACATAAGGATATATGACATGCATATTGACACATGGATATTAACACACACCAGAACACTCTCAAACACACACACACACACACACATGCACAAATGCACGCACACACATACACACACACTCTCTTTTTTATCTTTCTCCCTCTCTCTTTCTCTCTCACACACATGAAGCAGAAACAGTACCATGCAAAACAATACAGAGGCTGATGTTCCAATACTCAATTAAACATTAATAACATATCTGTGACAACTAAGGAGGCTTACTGATGGGCTGCCCTTCCAGAAAGTGGATATTGTGGAGGACCTCGCCTTGTTTAGCTCTAAGATTGTCCAGCCAGTATTTGATGATACTCTGCCGTTCCTATGTGAAACAAAGGTGGCAAAGAGGAAAATAATTAATATTTGTCTTCTCTATTCGAACCTAGCCATGAAGAACAAGTTGAATTGATTTCTTTGATAAGTTTGATCCA